>NC_056729.1:238610862-238695862 GCF_019279795.1 Protopterus annectens | reverse complement strand
TTCATAGGCAGTTACATGTATCAGTAACATATCTAAATACATCTGTAGATTCATTTTTATTAGACCAATTGCTCCTACTGCTACTGGAACTCTCTGGGTATCTTTCTCTGACATTGCTGTGTTTCTGCCTCCAAATCTTGATATTTTATGACTTTGTACCTCTCTATACGTGAAACACTGTAATGAATAGGTGTAGTGATTTTACTGATCAATGTTACTTTTGTCTTTTTTTCATACAATACTATATCCAGTTTTCTTGAATCAATCTTTTTGAACTGTTGGTAATGGGTAATCACATGTGATGTACACTTCATCATTCTCTACAATGCTTTGTGGCTCATGTTTCCAATGCTTCTCAGCTACTTCTGTATTATAGTATCTGCATAATCCCCAGTGCAACAGATTAGCAAAGTTATTTTGCCTTTCAGTATTCTGCCATGTGCGCATCACACCCAGCAACAAGGTGTGCAACTGTTTCTAATTATTTTTATAGAACCTTCATTTGTCTGTTACTCCCACGTATTCAATGGACTTTGTAAACCAACATACACGTATTTCACTATCCCGAGCTGCCATTATTCACCTTTCAGCCTTTGGTTTTAACTCCCATCTCCTTAAACATTCCTTCATCAAATCCTGATCAACACAAGGTTATACCAGGATATCTCTCTACTTGCCTCTATATTTATGGCTTTAAAACATTCTTTTCCATCTCATATGATCCTACTCCTTGCATTCATTTTTTTTGGGACATTCAGTTGTTGTTGATTCTGTTCTGTTGTTCTGGTTTGATTTCCATTCCTGCTTGATACCAGAATGCTTCTGCTAAACTGAGCAGAGAGGTCATCTTAGATTTCCATTCCTCATATTTTAACCTATTCATTGTGTTTAGACATAATGAGGTCAGCAGATATGTATACAGTTCCATGACTGCAGATATAGACATGCAATGAATTTTGAGGAGGCCCATACCTCTTTCAGAGCGTGGAATATATAATTTTGGTACACACTGATTTTTATATATTATTTGATGTGTGAAGAATTCTTCTTGGTTTTCTATCCATCTGATCCAATACCTTTTGAGGCCAGTCAGTGGCACCATTACTGTAAGTAAGAAGAGGAAGAGCAAACTGGTGTATAGTTAGGACTTTATTCCTGGATGTCGTCTACTTTCAATATTAGTTTTAGTCTTCTGAAGTATTCCTTAATGAGTTTTTTCACATTTCTTCATACTTTAGTGCTGATCCTTTATCAATTCCCAGATATTTATATACTCCTTTTTGCTCAAGTTCCTTTATATCACATTCCTGTCCCAGATTAACATTTTCTTAGCAATGCAACTTTCCTGCTTTAAACATTGCTTTTGCACATTTATCAAGACTAAATATCATTATTTTATCATCTGAAAAAGTTTTAACCATTGTAGTTATGCTTTCATTTCGTCATCTAATAAACTATAACATTTTAAGTCACCCTCAAAAAGTAGATGAGAACTCTTTAAGCAACGTTGTTTTCAGGGATCCAAATTGTGACTAAGGCCTAATTGGTTAGGTAAACAGCTTAATGGGTTGGGGCAAGACAAAACAACAACAACAGAGACAAAGAATCACCCCGGCATACCCCTCTATGTATTTTTTATCCCTGGGATAATAATTTGCCCTTTGTCATGGCTTAACTGTTAAGTTGTTCATCACAGTTTCATGGTCACTGTAATGCAGTTAATCGACATACGATGTATCTTATACATCTGTAAGCACTCCTTTATCAATGAATATGGTATGCTGTCAAATACTTTTCTGCAATCTGTCCATGCTATACTTAGATTGCCCCTTTTTACAATTCTCAATTATGATTTTATTTAGCAAAAGATGATCTTTTTTTCATATGACTTTCTTTGGTTACACTTTTGTTCTGATGCCATGATCAAATTTTCTTCTAAATGTCTATAAATTCTGTCTGCATCAATTCCAGTATATAGTTTTTACATTGTACATTTTACAGAAGGCAAGATATTGGTCTATAAATTTTAGGATAGCTTACAAGTCGCTCTTAAGGTAGAGTATTATTTTTAAAATGTGTTCTCTAGGTTTGTATCTGTTGAGGATATACATGCAAGTAATGCTTACCCAGGACTATATCTTTGTGTAAAGATGTTAATATTTTAGCCAAAAGTTAGGTTCTGCATCAGGGCCAGGGGCTTTCCAGTTAAGAGCTTTTCTAAATTTTGTTTTGGCTGTTTTGGGCATTACTTTATACCATTTCACATCCTGTACATTTGAACTCCTCCCTGATTCTTTTAATTCTTCTATCCATTCAATATCTTTGTCATATTCAACAGGATCTTCATAAACATTTCTCCAAATAGGTCCATTTCTTCTTTTTGTGGTGGTGTTTCTATTCCTTTTGTTTTTTTCTCATTTCTTTATAAAATCAAAGAATTTTCCATTATATCTATCTGCATGTCTCCTATGTTTTTTTCTGCCTTTGTTGATATCTTTAGTTTAATATTTGCGCTAGTGTATGCTAGATCCTTGCCTGTTCTGATACTGTGCATTGCTTTTACCATGTATACGTTTCTTAGTATTTTTGTTGAACTCTCTTCAGCATTTTTCTAACAGCGACACTTCTTGTCTTAATTGCTTTATAGTTCTCTTTATCTGATGCTTCCATGATGGCATTTTATTTCTTCCCTTCCTTCCTCGTATTGCTCAATGATTTTGTGATAAATCTTTATCTGTTATTAATTTAGCTGCAGAGTATATCACATTAATTTATGTTGACAGTCTTGATTACTTTGCACATCTGTTTTATCAGACTTCTAACATTTCAGATCTTATTTACTTTCTGTAATCTATTTCTTTCATTGATCTTACTATGTCTGTCCATCTCTGTTACATTAAGCAACTCTTCCCTTGGATCATTTTCTTCTAAAGTGCATTATTTGCTTTCTGTTTCCCATGGACGTTCTTCAGAAAAGTGCAGAATGTCTTCCTGTGACATATTCTCTTTAGCTGCATCACACATCATCTGCTGCTACTTCATATGAGAGCCCATGTGAAGCTGAGCTTGTCTATTACCTAGTTTAAATACAACCTAGACCAGTGGATGGGGAATAGGACATTTACACCAGGCCTCCACCCATGTCCCTTATGGACAGAGGTAGCTTATAAATGACTGGCCCTCAATATCCTTTTGGATGCAGGACATCATTATTCTTTCAGGGAAAACTTGACTAGACATAGCAAGCCCCCCATGTATCATTAGCCTAATAGCAGTCTAAAAATATATAAATCTATGAATCACTCCAGAACATCTCCAACATCAGAGTTGCCACTGTTTTCTTCTCCTTCCCTTGGTGACCAACTCCAAATGAACTTTTGCTCTGGTTTTGTACTGAAGGCTCCAGATCACCATCATGCGGCAAGTAATCAGGTTAGTTGTTTCTCCTTAGTTTGGGGACTCATTATTCCATCATACTGTGACATTATCAAGTTGGATTTTGTACATTAAGTCCTTTACTTTCCAGGTAATGCATAATTTCAGTTTCTATTCCTTTAACTTCTCCATTACTAATCATCTTTTCTACTTTCTCTCTTTGATTATATATATATATATATATATATATTATATATATATTATTTTATTTTATTTTTGCACTGTGAAGTTTTTTCATATCTGGGTACTTCTGCCTGTATTTCACTTCAAAAATCTTTGGGGCTGCTTTTTTGTTTTGATTTGTTTAATTTTCTCCTTTGCATGAATATCAAATCTGTTTGGTTTTCCCATTTCCATGCTTCTTTTTATACTTTTCAAAACAACTCTGGGTTTTATTCTTTATATTTCCGAACTTCATCTGTCACTTCTTTTTCCATGCAGTACAACATTTCTTTGTCTAAGCAGTTTTTCATTAATCTGTTGTATTAATGAACACAAAATTGCATTTGAAGCCTTTGAATTTTTTTCTTTTGCAAGTAATTTTCTTTCTTCTAATTTCTCTTCAAATCTTTCTGAATATCTTCTATCTGGAAATGTTGGGCTTCTTGCATAATAGTAATGATACATAATTTCTTCATTATCCTCTGTAGTCCACTCTATCATCTTTAAGGTTCTTTTTTTGGCCTGGCCTTTTTTTGTGTTTCCTTCAACAATAAGGGTGCCATCCCTCCAGAACCTGGCCTAACATTGTAGGAATGTTTTCTTGTGTTGAAGATTCTACACTGCCATTTTTCCAGTCCCGGTGCTAGTCCGTACCAGGATTGGGTGCTGTCTTTATTTTGGGGCTTGTGCACCCAGCTGTCTTTTTCATTTTTTAAACAACCTTTCTCCATGATATATGCTATATAAAATAGATTCCATACATCAGTGTTGCCCTGGTGAGATTTGGAAAAACAAGATCCACCACATTAAGTTAAAGTAACACTAATCCCCTTTTATAGCTGATTTCATTATCTCTCCATTCATACCCAATATTTAATCTTTTGGCTTTCTAATACCATGGTGGGGAGTGGACCACATTCCTAAGTCAAAGTATGATTAAAGTTCATGAAATTAGTATTGTTTCATTCCTTGATGTCAGCCAAAAGTACTTTTCACAGTACCCGGAATGTGCCCAGTAATGACTCCTTCTGCAATTTCTATGGTGTTACATGTATTGGTAACATATCTAAATATGATTGTAGATTCTTTGTATAAGGCCATTGCTCCTACTGCTATTGGAACTGTCTGGGTATCTTTCTTCCACATTGCTCTCATATCTGCCCTTAAATCTTGATATTCTATGACTGGGTCTCTCTGGATGCAAGACACTGTAGTCACTGGGTGTAGATATTTCAATGATCAATGCTACTTTTGTCTTCTTTTCATGGACCACTATATCCGGTTTTCTAGCATCTGTCTTTTGAACTGTTGGTAATGGGTGATCCCATGTGAAGTAGACTTCATCATTTTCTATGATGCTTTGTGGCTAATGTTTCTACTGGTTTTCAGCTACTTCAGTATTATAATGTTTGCACAGTCCCCAGTGCATCAGGCTTGACATATTATTATGCCTTTAACTATACAGTCTTTCTGCTATTAGTATATCACAACCAGCAATGATGTGTGTGACTGTTTCCAATTCTATTTTACAAAACCTACATTTGTCTGTTTCTCCCACATGTTCTCAATGGACTTTGTAAACTAATGTGTATGTACCCACTATTCTGGGCTGCCAATATTAACCTTTTATCTTATGGTTTCCATTCACCTCTCCTTAACCATTCCTGCATTCAGTCCTGATAAATATGAGGTTCTTCCAGGAGTTTTCTATACTTGCAACTATATTTATGCATTTTTACATTTCTTGCCTTCTCATCTGGTCCTTCGCCTTATATTCTTTCTTTTATTTTTTTGGCACATTCAGTTGCTGTCTGATTTTTGTCTACCTCTGGTTTGATTCCATTTATGATTGACGCCAATATGCTACTGCTAGAGTAAGAAAGGAAGTCATCTTAGATTTATTCTTCTCATGTTTTAAAAGTTTCACTACATTTGGGTATTGTGAGGTCAGTAGATATGTGTGCAGTCCCATGATTGCAGATCTATACATGTAATCAATTTCAAGGAGGTCCATACCTATGGGGAATATATAATCTTGGTATGCACTGATTTTTATAAATCATGCGATGAGCATGAAGCATCCTTCTTGTTTTCCTGTCTAATCTGTCCAATACCTTTTGGGGGCCAGTCAGTCACTCCAAAACTGTAAGTTAAGTTAGGAAGAAAATTGGTTTATAGCTTTAATTTTGCTCCTAGATGTCAATGTTGTTTTCAGGATTAATTTAAGTCTTCTAACATTTTCCTAAGTTTTATTCTCATTTGCTCATGTTTTATTGCTGAATCTTCATCAATTCCCAAATATTTATACATTCCCTCTTGCTCAAGTTCTTTTATATCATATTTATGTCCCAAACTGATGTTTTCTTGGTGCTGCAGTTTTCCTCCTGTAAAGGTTGCTTTTGCACATTTATCAAGACCAAATGACATTCTTACGTCATCTGAAAAAGTTTTGACTACTTGCAGTTGTGCTTTCAGTTCCTCATCTGATGAGTTATACATTTTTAAATCTTCAACAAGGAGAAGATGAGAAGTCTTTACACTTTGTTGTTTTCTAGGAGCCAAATTATAGACATGGCCTAATCTGTTAAGTAGACAGCTTAATGGGTTAAGGGCAAGGCAGAATAGCGGCAGTGAAAGGCAGTCACTTGGAATATCCTCCTTTGACTTTTTATCCCTGGAATAATAATTTGTCCTTTATCATGGCTTAATTGCAAAGTGGTCTGCCACTGTTTCATGGTCACTGTAATGTAGTCGATCAGTGTAGGGTGTATCTTTTACATTTTTAAGCACTCTTTTATCCATGAATGTGCAATACTGTCAAATGCTTTTTTGTAGTCAGTCCATGCTATACTTAGATTCTTCCCCTTTTTACAGTTCTCCATTATGACTTTATAATAGCAACAAATGATCCTTTGTTCCATATGTCTTTCTTTTATTGCCCTTTTGTTCTATTGCCATGATTGAATTTTCCAATAAATAACTATAAACTCTGTCAGCATCAGTTCTGATTATAATTTATAATTTATATGTTGTCGGAAGGCAGGTTATTGGTCTATAATTTTTAGGATAACTTGCAGGTTCACTCTTAAGTAGGAGCATTGTTATTCCTGTTGTTAACCAGATCAGAGTCTGTTTGGGTTACTCATTGCTAAATCTTCATGCAAAGATGTTAATAATTTAATCAGAAGTTAGGCATTGCATCTGGACCTGGGGTTTCCAATTGTAGGCTTTTCTTAACTTTATCTCAATCTCTCTGTCTGTTACTTCATCCCATTTTATATCCTGTACCTTTGAACTTCTTATTTATTTTACGTCTTCTGTCCATTTAGCATCTTTGTTATGTTCCACAGGATCTTCATAGATATTTCTCCAAAATGTATTTATTTCTTCTTTTTTGGGTGGTCCTTCAATTCCTTTTGCCTTGTTTTCCAATTTTCTATAGAACTTTTTGAGGTCATCAATAAATTGTTTGTTTTGTATTTTTCCTTTACATTTATTTGTATATCTTCTAAGTTTTTTGCCCATGCTGAGAGTTTTAGTTTATTATTTGAAATAGTGCAAGATAGATCCTGATCTGTTACAATACTGTGCATTGCTTTTATCACATCTAACTTTCTGAGTATTTTTGCTGATCTGTTCCCTCTTCTATACTGTTCTAACAGTGACACTTTTTGTCTTAATTGCTTTATAGTTTTCTCTATTCGATATTTCCATGATGGTATTCAATTTCTCCCCTTTCTCTCCTTCACTACCCTGTGTATTTGTGGTAGAACTTTATCAGTTATTTATTTAGCTGCACAGTAATATATCCTGTTTACTTCTGTCATATTGCATGGATCTCTATGGGCAGTACTAATTACTGTGTTCATTTGTTTTATCAAATGTCTGACTTTTTGGGTTTTATTGACATTCTGCCATCTATTTCTTTCATTGATCTCAATATGTCTATCTCTATTAAATCAAGCAACTCTTCTCTTAGCTGATTTTCTTTTAAACTGATGGCACATTTTTTGTTCTCCATTTCCTGCAGGCATTCTATAGAAAGTTCTATAGCATTTTGCTGTGGCACATTCTTTTCAATTTCATCCTGTGTCATCTGCTGCTCTGTCATATGGGAACTCACTGGCCTATCATTCCCCAACAATGACTGCATCAGAGTTGCCACAGTTTCCTGTTCCTTCCCTTGCTGTCCAGCTTGAAGTGAACATTTATACTGGTTTCCTGTGGAATGCTCCAAAATATCTTCATATGGCAACTGACCACTTGCTTCCTGTTCCATTGATTCTCCTTAATTTGGATGACCATTGCTCTATCCTGCTGTGGTGCTTTCTGAGTTAGGTTTTCTACACTGCATCCTTCACTTTGCAGATACTCCATAACCTCAGTTTCTTTTTCTTCAACTTCTCCTTTACTAATCTTCTTTTCTACTTTTCCTCTTTGTCTTCCTATTTTTTTGTATTGTAAAGTTTTACATGTCCAGATTTGTTTGCCTGTATTTCTCTTCAAATATCTTTGGTACTGTTCTTTTTGTATTGATTAGTTTTGCTTTCTCCTATGCATAAATATTACACCATATTAAATCTCTTTTTCTTTCCCATGTCCATATTTCTTCTTCAGATGTTTCTTGATCTTCCTGCTTTTCCTTACTTTGGGGATTCATTCCATCATGCTGTGATGCAACCTGTGGTAGACCTTCTACACCAAATCCATCTCTTCACAGGCATTCTATAACTTCAACTTTTATTTTTTTAACTTCTACTTTATTAATTCTTTATAATATTATTTTTGTTATTGAGAAAATGTCCATGTCTGGATGCCTTTGTCTGTATTTCTCTTTGAATATCTTTGGGGATGCCTGTTTTGTATTGATTAATTTGGCTTTCGACTTTGCATAGATATTGCACCGGGTCTATATTATCTTGTTGAAAGACATGTTGAGTGAACACATCTTCATTGACAAGTAAACAGCGAACTCTGTAATCGCTGAATGGCCACATTAAGGACTTTTTTCCCAGGGGAAAGAAGTGCTTGGGCTATTAAACAAAAACAAATGTTCAAATACTACAAAGTGGGGATCTTTGCCCCCCACACCCCGCCTAATCTGAGATTTTCTACAGTGGGTAAAAGGGCAAATCCCGATGACAGCCAAGTGCTTTTTTCCCCTGAAAAAAAGTCACTGATGTGGCCATTCAATAATTACAGAGTTTGCTGTTTACTTGCCGATGAAGATATGTTCGCTGAACATGTCTTTCGACAAGATAATATAGACCCTATTGCACCATATCAAATCTCTCTTTCTTTCCCATGTCCATATTTCTTTTTATACTTTTTCAAAATCTCTAGGTTTTGTTGATAATATTTTTACACTTCCACAGATGCTTCTTTTTCCAAACAGATTAATGTTTATTGGTCTATATAATGTTTTTTTCACAAATCTGCTATATTAGTGAACACAATTTTTTATTTGAAGCTTCTGACAGTTTTTCTTGTTGAAGTAGTTTATTTTTTCTGATTTCTCTTAATCTTTTCATATATATTGTGTCTGAAAATCCTGGACTTTTTGCATAATAGTAACAATACACAACTTCTTTCTTATCCTCAATAGTCCACTCAATCATCTTTATGGCTCAGTTTTTGTAATTTTTGTGGACTGCTACATCCTTCTACAACATGGGGGACATCCTCCCCCGTGGACCTGACCTGACCCCATTGTATGAATTTCTCCATATTTTGAGGATTCTACACTGTCATTTTTTTCCAGTCCTGGCACCAGTGTACCTACCAGGACTGGCACTTTTCTATCCTGGATCTTGTGCACCCAGCTGTCTTTTTTAATTTTGACCTACTTCTGTGATATATGCTATATAAAATACAGTCATATATATCAGTGTCATCTTGGTGAGATTTTGCGAAAAATGGGGTCCACCTTGTGAAGGTACTCACCAAGATTTGAGGATGAATTCAATTTCAGGAGCACTACTCTCCTTTGCTTGCTGACTTATCATTTCTCAATTCAGACTCTTCATCATCTCACCATTCTGACCCCTTATCATGTCTCCATTCAGACATCTATATAGGTTGCCTGATGATTCTCTATTAATTTTTGATAACTCCAAACTTTCCCAGAGGTAGCCGTTTATTAATGCTCTGTATACCTGAATAAGGTCTCCTCTTAAATGGCAATATAAGACAATTTAAAGTTCAGATGATTTAGTCCTTTATTATAACATTTTCACATCCATGGATGCCCATGGAATATTCCCTCTGTACTCTTTCCATTTCACTCATGCTTGTTTTCTTATAATGTTTCCATATTGTTATTCCATACTGAAGTTTGGGTCTAATGCAACTAAAACTAATAAAAATGATTTCAGTATTTCTGGTTTCCTAGTCTTTATAAATCTTTTTTCTACAACCTATACCTCTATAACTAACATCAGTCAATTGGTTGATATGATAAGACAAACTCCAAGCTGGATCTACCCATATACACAGGTCCTTAAATAAATCTATAGTTTCAGTCACTGTGTGCTATATTTAATATTCACCTTTCAGTCAATACCTCCCAAATCACATATGCTTAATTTCTGATGTATTTATCAGCACATTATTCTATTGTGCCCAAGTGGTCAATTTATTCAAGTTCTTTTGCAGACATTCCCTATCTTTAACACATGTGATCATTTTACCCATTTTCAAGTCATCTGCATACAGACTGTAGAACACCTCAGATGAAAAAGATAGATGTAAAAGATACAACCTAAACAAGTATGGGCCTAAGACAGAGCCCTGTGGGACACCATGACCGTAACCTAGAATTTCACCTGTTCAGTTTCTGAATAATACTTGCCATGTCCTATGGGTAAGGCATGCAGCTATCCATCTTATCAAGAGTAAATTAATACCTAGCTGCTCTAATTTATAGCTGTCATTATGTTGTTAGAGACATTATATTGCAGGTGGTTATAGATCTATTTTCATAGGTTCATACATTTATAGGGAGTTAATAGGCTAATGGCCCTAGGGCCTTTACAAGCCTAGCCATGTTATACACCTGTTCCCTAATTAACCTTGGTTAGAAGGTCATTATTCTCGGAGTGAGTCTGTAAAAAGCAATGACTGCCCCTGTCCGTGAGGGACATAGGTGTCATCCTGGGGTGAATTTATGGTCTAACATCCAATTGTTTAGGTTGTGCTTGAATAGGGCTACAGAGGAGCTTTGCTTCATGCAAACTGGGACTTTATTCCAGAGGAGCGGCTATCTCTGGGAGATATATCTGTCTCTCCAGCATGTTCTGTTAATGTCACAGGCTATGTAAAAACAACAAAGCAATGGCCCAAAAGCTTTAGTCCATGCACTTCAATGATAATAGGCACTTTTGTCTTACTAAAGTTGTAAACCTTCCTCAGATCACAGGCTAGGTTGAGATCCCTGGCTTGAGTGACTCTTGTCCCATTTGATTTGTGGATGTGCAGCATTTCCATTAGGTCAGGACCAGAAACTGCTCTGTAGGCCAGGCACAAATTGCTTCTCAGCAGCCTGTAGGATACATAGTACAGTGACAAGGATTTCAGTCTTTCCATGTAGGTTATGTTTTGGAGGCCAAAGGCCATGAATTTTCTTGGTGAGAAACCTATGTGGTCTCTCCAGCTGCTGCAGGTGTCTGGTGAGGTATGTGCAAAAGGGAGTACTGTAGTCTATTAGTGGTCTGATGAGGGCCAAGTACAAACGAGTTATCCTTAGTCCTGGTTATGATGCCCTTACTTATGAGATGCATAGCACAGAAGGCTTTCCTTATCACTGTGGACACATGGTGATTCAAGTTTAGATTGTTATCAAGCTGAGTTCCCAAATCTCGCACCACTGGGTTTGAACTTAAGGAGTGCTGTCAATATTGTGATTTGCAGGGACTTCCACTTTGCCAAAGAGGATAATAATGCACTTTTTTTACATTTAGTTTTAGTCTGTGGCTTTGGCACCAATCATTTGTCTGTGTTAGCCACTTTATTTTAACATCATTTGGGTTTTCAATGATTGCACTCAGTCTGTAATCATTAGAAAACTTAGTAAGCCAAGGCCATCTACTTTCACCTGGACTTCTGAGAAATAGATTCCAAACAGTTGAGGGCCCAACACAGATCCTTGTGGTATGCCGCTGGTAACTCATCTACTGGTAGAGGTGGAATCCCCAACTTTGACAGTATGCATTCTGTCATTGATCCATTTGCCTACCCATCAGTAATGTATGGATTAATCCCCAGCTGGGAGAGTTTCTTAATAATACCTGAGTGGGGGATTGTGTCAAAAGCCTTGGCTAAGTCAAGATAGGCAGTATATACAGTTTTGCCTTCATCCAGGGCTTTTGTGACATTCTTGATGAAGTCCACCAGATTCAGTAAGCATAATCTACCCTTAAGGAAGCCAGACTGGGCCAGATCAAGAGTTTGAAAGTTACCTATGTCCTTGTTGATGAAGTCTGCGATGATTCTTTCCATGGCCTTGCAGATAAGGCTGGTTAGGCTAATGGGTCTATAGTTCCCAGGGTTGGTTGATGGACCCTGGTTGTGCAAGGGAATTACTGTTGATGTTCTCTACTCTGCTGGAAGAAAGCCAGTGCTCAGGCTGACATTAAAGAAAATGCCAAGTGGTTCTGCTAGGTCTTGTTTTAGATTGTTTAGTAAGCAGCCTGGGATGTTATCTCGCCCTATAGAGGCTATGTTTTTGGCCACTGAGAGCGCAAATATGACCTGCTATTTGGAGATAGTGGGTAGAGGACTGGCGTCAGGTATGCTTTGGGGTACGGCTGGATGGGGCGTTGAAGTTTGCACCAAATCTGCCAGCTAGCAGGTTGGCAATTTCCTCAGGGTCAGTATGAGATGTACCTTCCACTATACATTCGGCACATAGTTGGGCATTCCCTTTTAGATTTCAAATGTAGCTAAAGAATGCTTTATGATTATCCTTAGCTAACCATGTTAATTTAGCTTCATAACTAGCTTTACAGGACTTTACAAGATATCTGATTTACTTGTTCAAGCTGTAGAGGGTATTCTTTTTCTGCTGAGTAACTTTCCTTTGTTCTTAGACATCAGTTTCTTCCTTTTGTTATATAATCTATTTATACTTGAAGTCCACCAGGATGGCCTGTTTTTTGGAAGGACTTGTTTTTATCTGGTCAGATACAGCTGAGTCTATACAGTTTTTCAGGTGGTTATACAGGGCATCTGTGTACTCCTCTACATAGCAGTCATTGCTGGCTGTGTTAGTAGTGTGTTTGAAACTTTTTATATCATCACCTAGTAAGCTGTAGTTTGCTTTGGAGAAATTGTTCAGGTTTTTTTTTTGCTCCAGTGGGGGTGCCAGGTCTGATCATTACTTCAGAAGAGACAGATGTATGGTCTGACCTTACCAAGGAGGGCAGCACACAGGAGGTAGTGCAGTGACCACCCTTGTAGGTGAGTGCTAAGTTCTAGGACATTTGAGCCCCTTGTGGGAGTGCTGACAAGCTGTTACAGGACATTTGTATTGACAAAGTCCAGGTACCTCAGGGCGAGTATATTTGTGCTGCTATATGTTGCCCAATGCATTAAAGGATAGTTTTAGATACCCACGATCAAAGTGTTTGACTGTATAGTGAGTGATGCAAGACCATCTATAGCACTTCAAATGACCCAGATACTCATTGATAAAAGTACAATGATTTTATTGAGTTATAAAAGTTGCAAAAATTATTAGTTGTTGAGCATGTTTGTTCCGTATTACATAAAGAGCTCTGATGAAGTTCTTTATGTAATACAGAATGAAAGCACTCAACAACTAATAATTTTTGCAACTCTTGTAACTCAATAAAATCAATTTGCTTATATCAGTGAGTAATGGGGTATTTGAAGTGCTACAGGTGGTCTTGCATTATTCATGATAGTCCTGTGGTTACAAATTTGTTCTGTTGTTATGTATAGTGAGTTACTCTAGTAAGTCCAGGTAGGCAGTGCGCTTCTCATGGTTCATTGTGGGAGACGTGTAGATAGCAATGATGTGGTAGGGTGCCTTACATATAGTTAGTAATATCTGGAGTAGCTCAAGAGAGTCATACTATTTAACCAGTCTCAAGGTATATTTGGCTTTAATGAAGTTGGATACACCTTCTGTTTTGGTTCTTTCACACTCATTTTGGTGTCTGAACATTTGGAAGGCATTGTAGCCTTTGTATGGCTGAGGTGAACTCTGTAGCCTTGAACCATGTCTCAATGCCTGTGCCGATGTCAGCATTTTCCAAGGTGAGGAGTGCTTCCAGGAGAGTGCAGTTTCCTCTTTAGCCTCCTAGCATTAAGCAGGTTAACCTTGGCTTTTAACATATGCATGCTGATATATGGTTTCTAGTCCCAGCCTTTCCAGTTCTGATAATTTATCTAAAATTATAGTAATGTTATTGGTCTGTATGACTCTGTGTTTGTCTTTTTCTCTTAAAGCCATTAATCTGAGTAAGTAACTATCTCTCATTTATGTTATTAACTGGCATTCTATAGTATCCCAATGGTAGAAAGCCTTAATCCACTTTAGATGGAAATAGTTCATAAAGCATTTATCTGTCATCATTATACAATTGTTTATTTAGGTATATATGTATATATATATATATATATATATATATATATATATATATATATATATATATATATATACATTTATTTATTTTTTTTTTAGTAAGAATGGATATCATGAATGGAGTACAACTAAAGAAATATAATTCTGTTTACCAACTAAACCTACTAAGATATAATAGGTACGAGTTTGAAACTGATAATAACATCTGTCTGTCAGACAACAGTGGCTTACGCACAGGCTATCCCCCGGATTAACTAAACTTCTGTGCAGGTCTAGCTTAGTCCTGCATGGAATCACCTGTTTAGGAGCAGGATGGCAGCATGCCATGCATATTAACAAGGTGTGCTGACCGAGCTCCTAGGCTTACATGGAGCATGTACGAGTGCAGGGGGCGTGTCTGAGAGCAGAACTCTCAGAATAAACATGCCCCTGCAATGTAGAACAGGAAAAAGGGGTAAGGAATGAGTAAGACTGCTCATAGGTGTCTGCATATCCCCACCAAATGTCCCCTATATGTACAACAGCAACAGTACATAAAAATAAAATGAAGAAACCCGTTTTCTTTTTTTAAATATCTGATTAAAGCTAACCATAGGTGCGAGGGTGTGCCCATCGTTTAACTATGGTTAAAGCAGATTAAAAGGCTGAAAAGGATAACAAGGAAGATATATGCAAATTATGCAGCATAGCAGTAGTGTAGTGGACAGAGCATTCGCCTTACCAGCAGGCATTCCTGGTTCGAGTCCCACTGCAGCACATTCCATTTTCCATGGCAAAGCACGTTATGACCAATATTTTTGTTGCAAAATCCACTAAATAACATATATTTATGAACTGGAGTACTGCAGGAAATGCACATGTGAAGTGTCACTGTCATAATGAATAAGGCACTAGTAAACAGGTTTAAGCAAAAATAAGCAGTAGAAAGCATATTTAAACACTAGTAAGTGGGCTTAAGCTCGTTTGTATGGTGGTAAGCATTGCCCATACTGTTTACGCAATTCTAAAGCTAACACTGTGTAAGCAGGTGTAATGGCAGGTTAGCAGTGCTTACCATCATGCAAACCTGCACAAACCTGCATACAACTGCTTTAAAGTGCCTTAATCATTCTGTGTCCAATGGCCCGTGTTCTTCCCAGCAACAAAATAAACAGCCTCTGGAATCCCCCGTACCCAGTGACCCTGTACATTACAGTCACAGTAGTTAACTACTAAGCCATCATAGCAGTACATAAGATTGAGGTTTCAAATCAAATACTCACCACAGGAAAATCAAACTGAACATGTGAAAGGAATCTATGTACAGTGTGAGGTTGTATAACCTGCTACATAACATAAATATGTGAACTGGAGTACTGCAGTAAGGCCAGATATGAGGTGTTCTTGTAATAAAGTGTTGAAGTCCCCAGGACCCCATACAGTGTATGTACACATGAATCACAGATACCAGACACATATATAACATGTAACAAATAATAAATCATTGCCAAAAGGAAAATATAATTCAAATTAAATATGAAGCAATGCTAAGCATTGCACAGCTCAGCTTAGTTGGTGTAAGCAATGTGTTGGCTGGCTAACTCAATCTGCCCAGTGGTATACCCCTTTAAGCAATGCCAACATTAGGTAAGCAGGTGTGCCCATAGCTTAGCCTTTTCAAAACCGTCCAATTACGGAAAAGTGCAGGAAATTGGGCATATTTATACCCCACAGGCGCGAATACTTCCCATAACTAGTTGCAGCTCCCTACTGTAGGAAGAATAGCTGAAGATAGATTCATAGGTTCATAGGTTCATAGGTAGGTACTAGGCTATCTGCCCGAAGGCATTTATAAGCCTAACCAGAATGTGCTGGCTTTCGCCAGATGGGGAAAGCACTCAATTTTGAGCATAGTGCTGGGGCATCCAGGAGTCCAGATTCATGATATGGCTCCTGGTAAAAGACCATGAGCAGAGAGTACTGCAGAGCCAGTACCAGGGCTCTCAGTATAAAGTGGAGGCCTGGGACAGACTCGCCCATGACCTCACCAGTGCCACTGGTATCCCCCAGACTGGTGCGCAGGTCAGGCATCACCATGCTGACCTGAAGCGGTGGAGGGGGGATCTCTTGGAGCAGTGGATCCAACAATCAAGGCAGATGGACGATGCCCCAGCACTGAGTTAGTACTCATTCTACTAAGTAGATAATGATTGCCTAGCTTGTGTATACTATTGATAGGTAATGGCTAAATATCACCATATTTCCCTGACAGCTGCAGATGAGCGGGCTACAAACCAGCAAGCCCATGCTGCTAGGTTGCAAAGGCTGCGTCACGAGGCTGGTTAGTAATAATCTTGCATGTACTATCATAACAAATAAATATAACAGTTCTAGAAAGTGTTGTACCAGTATAAAAATGTATTGTGTATGGGATGTACTGAATAAACCAGACAATATGGCAGAAAGACTCTCATATAGATTGTGTGTAAATAAAGGTGTAATATCTTGTGACTAAAAGTATAACTCCTGGAGTGCTTGTGTACATTCTGCTTTCATATGTTGTTGTAGTGTTGCATTCTATAAATAGTACTGTTATATTAAGCAATGTTACCCACATTATTGAATGCAGATAAAATGTGTAGGAAGTTCAGTATAACAATGTTGTAAGTCCAAGAGGTCAGTCATATTGTACAATTGAGGGAGACTTAGACAGAAAACATTGGAATACTTCCCACCAGTTCCCTGATAGCACAGTGTATTGTGATGTCAACTCTAATATATTTACCACACACAGCAGGGGTTTGAATCCCAGGAGTGGTAGTAAGTTGTATGCATAATCATACCCCACAATTGTACAGAGTTTGTGAGAATGTTCAGATAGAAAGTTGTATGCATAATTAGATCCAACAACTGTACAGAATTTGCTAGAATGTTCAGATAGTAAGCTGTAAGCATAATCATAACCATCAACTGTACACACTGTGGCAGAATGTTCAGGTAGTAAGCTGTATGCATAGTAATATCCCTCAACTGTTCTGTTCTGTCCAGCATATCCAGATAAATGGCACAAATTTGCTACCGGTAACCTATTCCCCTGTCAAATCAGTGTGATGATCCAAGAAATGTAGGCAGCTTTTACTGACATATAACTGATAGTCAGACCTGTACATAGTCAGAGAATGTATATGAAAACAAACCTGTCATTGTAGCATCTCACCCAAAGTGTATGACAGCAATTCTCAAAAGATGTCACATTAACACCTGCATCCTGTCAAACCTTGACCACAGTGTGTGCAATAACAGATTGTTAGATATGTGTATAACATCAACACGGAATCTGGGAGTATGTGTAGAAATTTTCAGGTAGTGTTAACAATGATTTTTACTACAGCTATAACAGGTAAGAGGTGTAGACTGTAGGTATAACACAGTTCACTTATATACTTGTCTACAAGCATGGAATCTGGGAATATGTGTAGAAATTGTCAGGTAGTGTTAACAATGATGTTCTCTACATCTAATATTTAAATACAATTAAAAACGTTTTCTTAAAAAAACAACAATCCACCAAATAGTGTTTAGTTTTGAAACAACGTAAATTAAATGTCAACAATGACGGGGGGTTGGTCCGTCTTCATTTTGCCTCAAACTAAACACTATTTGGTGGATTGTTGTTTTTTTAAGAAAACTTTTTTAATTGTATTTAAATATTTGATTGCTTAATTAACCACATGATTTGTTTACTTGTATTTAATAAGGAAGTTGTTTTAATTGATTTCATTCTGAGGAAGTTTTTTACGAAAGCGGATAATAAACGGTTATACGCTATTTTGTGGTGGTATCGTTTTGCCTCTTCTGTGGACATGGGATTTATTAATCTTGAATGCTGTTGACTATTACTAACTGATATCTTTCATAAAACTGCAACACCATAGCTCATATGGGAAGGCCGGTCGCAGTGGACCCACCTGTCCCACCCCAGCTGGCCATGGCACTGGGCACCAGCATGTCTGGGGCCCAGCCTGGGACATCCTCCTCTGTTGGCCCTGCACCACCTTCGGGTGGAACTGCTGCAGGGGATGTGGTGGGGCAGAGAGGTACCTGTCACCTGCCATCAGGTCCTGGCCATGGTGCGTAGGGAGCTCGACAAGGAGATTCAAGACCAGCTACACCAGCTTGATGGCCGCGTGGTGCAATTAGAGGGTGAGCCTGCCCCTCCTAACCAGCCTCCAACACAACCACCTTTGGGGCTGAGAAGGTGCAGTGGTGACTGCCCATGGGTGGGGACCTCAGTCCCACTGTTTCCATTTGGGGGATCATGGGCTTGTGACTTCCAAACACCCCTCCCCATCCAAGGTGTTTACCCCCACATGTGTCATATACCACCCCTGTATGCATCTTGTTTGTCTTGTCTGTTACCCTACCCAACCTTACCTCCCCAAATATACCTACTACAAATCCCCAACATCCCACTCTCAACTGAAAAAAAAAAAAATCTGTTCCCACAAAAAAATCTCTCCCCATACAGAGCTCTCCATTTCGCACAAATGTACACTGGACACATGTAATCTGGTATAATTGGCATCACAATGAATTATTGTTGTTCTCACCCCACCCAGGGGTTTGAGTGTCCAAATCTACCTCAAAATTCAGTGTATCTGCACAGCTGTTGCTGTAGACAAAGTGGGCAGCTATGGACCTCCACTACACCCTTCCTGCACATCCCTGGCTATCTTTCCTACTGTCTTTCCCTCTTTGTGCCCCTTTTTTACCACTTTCCTATCAACCCCTTTTTTCTTTTCTTTTAAAGAAATTAGCATGGGGGAAAGTGGGAGTAAGCACTTTTAAGCAGCAGTAAGCGAGTTTCCGCCTGCTTGCGCTAGGGTAAGCAATGCCTAAACACGTTAAGCAATTTAGAAGCTGAGTGTAAGAAACTGTAACCGGAAGTTAGCAGTGCTTACCTCCACACAAACATGCAGAAACCCGCTTCCAACTTCTTAAAAGTGCCTTAATCACTCTGTATCCAACGGCCTGTGGTCTGGCCAGCAACAAAATAAACAACCTCTGCAAGTCTCAAACCCAAAACCCTGCACACCATAGAGAAAGTTATTTACCACTAAGCCATACTAAACATAATTAAATCTGATGTTTTCAGAAACATAACATCCAGCCCAGTCATGTAACAGTACAGAGAATGTATACCAACATCTAGATGTATGCGTGTGTAAATATATTAATATCTAAAGATACAACATATCTATATGTGCAGATATATATATATATATATATATATATATATATATATATATGTGTAATATATATATATATATATATATATATATATATATATATATATATATATGTATGTGTATATATATATATATATATATATATATATATATATATATATATATATATATAAAATAAATATTTAGAAATATATACATATATAGAAATATATATGAACATATATACATGCAAATACCTACATCGACATATATGTCTACACCTATATGTCTTCATATACACAGCAAGTTACATATGTGTAAGCAGATATATATCTATGTAGGTATATACAGACATAGTTTTATATATATATATATATATATATATATATATATATATATATATATATATATATATATGTAAGCAGATATATATATCTATATAGGTATATATGGCCACACATGTGTAGATAGCAATGGAAGATAACAAAAGCAAGTATGTCCACATGCACCGTTAATGGGTTTAAGATGCCCCAAACACTATACATTTTATACGAATAGGCATACCCCCACTCAGCCAAAAATGTCCACCCTGCAATACACTAACAAGTGTTACAGATCTCTTAACCAGAACCTGACATCACATGGGCACATGATGTTAATAGTACTACAACCCACCTGTATGATGTCAGGCTGGTATTGGTAACATATCATGCAGTACAGTCTGGCTCCTATAGGAAATGTAAAATGTGGAAGCTGTCAACATCCCCAGGATACATATACGCAGACACATATATGCAGATACAGATATACATATATATATATATATATATATATATATATATATATATATATTTATTTATAAATATATATATATATATATATATATATATATATATATATATATATATATATATATATATATGTATA
The DNA here is from genome assembly GCF_019279795.1 of Protopterus annectens. Taxonomy (NCBI): domain Eukaryota; kingdom Metazoa; phylum Chordata; order Ceratodontiformes; family Protopteridae; genus Protopterus; species Protopterus annectens. The sequence goes on along the minus strand of NC_056729.1, from coordinate 238,675,525 downwards.
TATACAGATATACATGTGACTACACATATAAACACAAAGATATGTACAGCAAGTTACATATGTAGAAGCTGCACACAATATGGAACAGCCACTATGCTAAAGTTCACACCTGAACAAGTGGACACTGTATGAGCCACCCATACACGTGACAATCGTTGCCACAGAGAGGTCATAGGAAAAATACCACACACAGGTTTTCAGAAATGGAAAACCTTTATTTGTGTACTATTACAGTTCTATATGCCATGTCATATAGCTGTTCAGACACTGACATCCATATAAACAGAGTAATGCAACTGTGAAACAGTTATACTAATACAGTAGTCTGGAAATGTTCACAACTGTTGCTGTCTAGGCCAAGGCCTTCAAATTGTACAATAGTAAAGACAGACTGGGCCACAAGATACCAAACAATCAATCATATGTAATGCAGGTGTATAGTCCAGCAGCATCTATCTACACTCTGTACAAAATCACTAGGTGGTAAAGACTTCAGCTGACCAAATGGGATGTAACTGTTACATAACAAGGCATAACTGACACCATCACAAGAACACTGACAAACAAAACAGTCTGTATGGCAGGAGGCAGTACGCCTGCATTAACCCAATTTATGTGAGTAATGTAAATATAGGTGGAGTATACAGTACTCTACATCCAGATACCTTAAGGCAGCTCACTCCTGATAACGCCACAGTTTGTAACAGCCTAGGTCATGTATGGTGCATCCCCCTCCTTGTGTCAATAATACAGGGCCATATACCACTGTTACATACACTGGCCTCTGGTGTGCATAAGGGTACAGACATGTATTGTGTACGTGAAGCCCACACATATATGGCCCAAGCCCCACTGTATGTGTGGGGAATACTACAGCAGTGGACTAATGTCAGCAGTGGCAGTGTGATATACAAACAGCCCACTACAGAACAACCCCTGACAGCATGTCATATGTGCAAAGCTTTGTATGTAGGTGGAGGGCAGAGTCTGGAACACAGGCCCATATGTTGAAAACTGTTGCCATACACTAAGCAAATTGCTGGTGTTACAGGATAGTTTGCAACATACCCTTAGCCAGGGAATAGAGGTTAGAAACATAAATGGATGTAGCCATGTGCTTATAGCACTCAACACACTGCCAATGAAATATCTGACACAGGACCTATGTGGTGGACAGACAAAACATGATAGGCAAACCTCTGGCCACCAAGAGGATAGGCCCACAGTTGAGAGCTATGCAGACAGACAGCATTCTAAGGTAAACTAGTATGTACGCACACACCCTGTAACACTAGTACTATACAAAGCATAACACAACTCTACTCACACTCTGTCTGTAGTTTTGGAACCTACTACAAATATGTAGCTGGCCTGAGTGTGCCGGTTCCCCTGGAAGAGGTATTGCTACCTGCCATCTGTAAAACTGATGCCCACACAGAGGAAGGATGTCCATCACACATGAAAGGTAAAGGGACCATACACACATGATGTAGTGATTTATAATAGGTGGTTGCCATGACAGTGGTAATTGGAAGTACTACACAGCAAGCTACATGCAGTTAGCAATTGTAGGACACTGATTGGTGCAGAGGCCATCACCTGATCAAGTGCATCACCTACTAAAGCCAGGCTGCAATATACTCAAAGCAGCTCAATCCATTCACTGGAGAGAAAGGGAGAGAGACAGAGAGAGAGAGAGACCAAGAGAGAAAGCAAGCAAAAGCGAAAGTGGAAAAAAATACAGCTTAGCAAACTAACAGCTGAAAACTCAGGCATTTAGGCAGCTGCCATTCATAAATACATCATTCCCACAAGAGGTATGTGAGGTATATGTACATGTATTAGAAGGAAGTACCTGCTCCATTATAATGGTATAGATGATGTGGAATGAGTTATATGTGCCATCAGGTGTTGTTGTGATGTTCAACTGAGCAACTGCTATGGTCAATAGTGTTTGCCTCTGAGGGTAGTGGGCCATAGCTGTTAACTGTGCAGCTCAGCACTGACAGACAAGATGTAAGCCATCAAAGTGTGTGTTGTGTAATGGGAAGTATGTATATGACATTGCCAATAGCTGGTGGTGGAAGTAATGCCATTATGATGAACATGTGCGAGCCATGGACCACCACTGGCAGGATACTCAGGTGAATCTGTAATGTAGCATGCCAGAATGCCATAGGTGTGTAATAGGGTTACCTGCAAGCAGGTCCAGCATATACCCCACTAATGTCAGGTTGTGTCCATATGTAGTACTTGTCTTTGTTGTAGCAAGGCAGAACAGTGCAGCTGTGCAGGAAGGTGTTGTGAGATTGTAGAGCTGATGTCTGAATGTACCCCACATATAGGTATGCATATGTGTACATATGTCACATTATATAATATATAAGGATAAATGTATATCAGCATGTATGTCAGAAATATACATATACGCATGTGTAGACATATGTGTATATATATATATATATATATATATATATATATATATATATATATATATATATATACACATATATATATATATATGTGTGTGTCTGCACATATATATGAAATCACATATATCTACACATATATAGATATATACCTATATGCACATGTTTACATATGTACAAACACACACAAACATATATGTATGTAAAGACATGTCCTCTATATCACTACCACAGTGATGGGTGCTATGTGCGAGGCAGCAGCACACATAGCAATACACACAGATATCTACATCTGGCAGTGTGTGCACCATGGATGGGTATGTCACATGTTAGTCCCTTGTTAGCACCACATTGTTCCATCTGTGAAGTATGCAATGGGTATATGGGGAAGTATGGCAGATACAAACATGGAGGTGGTCTGGATTGGTAGAATATAGAGGAAAGTCTACAGGGGTGGTATGTGACACATGTGGTGGGTAAACACCGTGGATGGTGTGTGCGATCTGTGATGTTGTTGCCCTGTGGTCCCCAATATGGACACAATGAGAAAAAGGCTCCCACCAACTGGCACTCACAACAGCAGTCCATGTCCTGAAGGTGCCTGGTCTGGAGGTTGAGCAGGAGGAGCATGTTGACTTTGTGAATTTGTACTGGGTGCTTCAGACTGATGTAGCACATCCCTCATCTGTCTGTGAAGCCCGGTATGAAAGATACCTTAGACCTGAGCTCAGGGGACAGGAACATGTTGATGTATGGTCTGGGGAGGGGCATCATCTCCTGGGTGGTTCCACCTGATGGTATTGCTGTAACAGTACACGAGGAGTCTCCAGGTTGGCACACACATGTGATGTGGCCAGTATCATGGTCAGATGGGTGTGGAGAGGTGGATCAGCTGGCCCATAAAACATATACATGTTATTCTGTCACTGTTATAGAACATTTGTTGGTAGTAGTTGTCTACACAATCCCAGTAATGGTCCAACAGCATGCATAGATCTCCCCAATAACACAGACTGTCAGATGTGCAGCAACCTCAGAGCAGCCATACCACTGGCATATATGTAACCATAGTGGCCCTGACAATGGCATGCAAGTGAATAATCTGTAATAGGCCAGCAATGATAGTAACCACACAGGGGACATGGCTACAATCACATAGCAGAAGGTGTGGTACAATACACAATCTGTCCAAACGGTGTTTAAGCTGTAGCCATACCTAATGAGTTGTATGTACAGTCTGTTGAAGCTGATATGGAGGGGGGGTGACAGAGATGTGTATTACAAACTGTGATAACATTGCCATATGAGTTGCTCAGGCCTGTTTCCATCTTTGTCTTTCAGGCAAGATGTCACACAGCAGGTTACCTGTGTATCCAGTGGATGAAAATTAGGTCATCATCAACCACTTGGTACAGCACTACTAGGTTCTCTTTGGCAGGACAGCCCATGATTAGCAGGAGCGGACTGCCCTGTGGAACGATCTGGTCCATGGGGTCAATGATGTCGGCCTGCATAGCCACAATTATGAGCAGGCCCAGCATCATTGCAGCGACTTGCTTTGCAATGCCCATCAGCATGCTGCTGCAGTCCAGGGGGATCACCTCGCCACAGGGAAGAGCCATGCCATCCATCCCCCAACACATGTAGAGGAGCTCCTGGCCAGCCTTGTGGCACCTGGCTGTCCAGAACACCAACAACCACTGGACCCCTTCATGGAGGTGGGTGTCACCCACACACCAGCCAAGGAATGGGCAGGTAAGGACACAGGGCATATTAGTAGACCACTGTTATGTAAATATCCGCAGTGGTACAGGTAGATCATGCATATCTGACATGTCATAGAAATATTGTGTTGCTGCATTGTAGTGATAAATAGATGTCCAGATGTGGTAGTATTGTGGGAATTTACCGTTGATGTATGGTAGTACGGCACCCAGCCTGTAGCAGTGCCACAGGTGTGGCCACTGACATAGCATCTCTAACCCTCTTATGTAGGTCCTTCTGGGGTAATAACAAGGCAGCTGCTGTAGCTGGTGAGTATGTCTTATGTAAATGCGTGCCAACACACCAGACATGTAATGGTGATGATATATTCCATGCATACATCTAACACACCTATTCTGAATGCATGCTGTACATGTGCATGTATTGTTGCTGTAAAATGCACGGTCTCACAGGGGCGACCATGATGGGGTATTGAAAGGGTATGTCACACACTAGCATGACATCTAACATCCTGTCATTGCGGAAAGTGTCCACAGGGAGTAACATACTGTTAGTAGACGTGGCCTAAAGTAGTGGCATGTTCTGAACAACACCCATATACAGTACAACACCAGTGTATATACCTGTAGGACAATGCCAACTGCTGCAGAGATACACTGTGGCATAAGGCATTACAGTAGTCCACATTATCAGCTGGGTCTAGGCTGCAGCATGTGGTGTTCAGTGTATGGGACACTGCAAGGTGACACAAATGTGTAGGGCTTACCTGTCATGCATCTGCATAAAAGCTGAGGGATGGGGGGGTCTCAGCATGACACACCAGTGCACTGCAGCTGGGATCCTAAGGATGGTAGGAATGGCTCTATCTGCATATAGTCAAACTCAGGCCTGTGGCAGCCATAACCCTACCCACACTGCAATAGTGACGGCATTGTGTGAACATCATGGGATGTGCACATGAGTAGACCTTGCAATCATGCAGAATAGGGGGACATGTTTAGGGTAGACCGAACATACACTGTCAATTGCAAAAGGCCCACACTGGTATACCCCTTCCATAAGCAGTGACTGCTGTAGTACACACAACAAGAGGTGTGATAAACCATCAGGATAAGGGTGTGCACACATATGCCCACATGGTGTGCATGCATTGCAGTCAGCAGCCGCACACCTAACACAATCTGTAGAAACTGCATGTGAAAGTACAGGACATATGTTACATACCGGGCTTGTGTACTGCTAAGATATGCGGTGCTGTGGTCCCATGGCAGATTAAGGATGTGTGTGTAAAATCAATAAAGATGTGTACACCCCCCATAGCCATGGTATACTCTGATGGTTGTCAGTATAAGAGTATTGCAGTGGTCATACATGGTCATACATGGTCTATTGATGTTGACAGGTGTAAATCAGGCATCAGGCATTCACCAATGACAACAGTCCAAATATCATCCCAGGTATGTGTTGCTGAAAAACATAGGGGCTGTGAGAAGTAAAGCTAACATAACTGACACAGTGCTACACATTCCACAATGGGTTGTACACCTGATAGTTGTGGTGCACAGTACATGGCAGGGTGCAGAACAGGTGCACAGCAATACTGTGTACATGGGTGCAGTGGTATCCAGGGGAAGGGGTATCACCTAGTCACAGCACACTCATCACACACATGTATACTGTTGCTAGCATGGATTGACTATAGCTGAACTGCATGCTGCTCTGTACCATATGTTCTGAATGTTAGCAGATGGGTAATAGGAGGACTGTGTGTATGATTATTGTGCAACCTCACGTGTGTGTGTGTGTGTGTGTGTGTGTGTGTGTGTGTGTGTGTGTGTGTGTGTGTGTGTACTGTTAGGCAATACTGTACAGGTTTTAAAGTACGTTTATTGTTTTCCACCACAGGTGGCGAGGTGGGACAGGGTCCCTCCTGCATGCACTCTGATGTAGGTGTCCATACAGACACCGATGATGATGATGATCATAATAATGTTGAGGCACAGGTGGGATTGTCAGGGGCCGACACTGTGCCAACATTTGACATCCCCCTTTTACCACCCCATCCCAGTACACAGTCACAATGCCTATACACACTCCATCTCCAGTGGCCATTGCAGAGGGACAGCTGATGCTCAGTGGCAGTGCACAGGAAAGTGTGGTAACCATGCCTACTGTGTCTGGTCACAGCAGGCATAGCCAGATGTCTAGCAGGCTGCCACATAGGTGGATGTCCCAGGGTGCTCATGGTAGGGCCACTGGACATTATGACCCTGGCAGAGGTGACATAGCTGCAACCAGCAGAAGCACGTTTCAGGCTGTAATGGTGGTGCATGCATGTATTGAGCATTACACCAGACAGGGCCTTAGGCTGCAGAGGGCTGCTCTCACATCTGTGAAAACCTCTGTGAACTGTCAGGTGCCATCTGTGCTTCTACCAAGCAAGCGATTAAACGTCATGATGAGATGATGACCCTCATCAGCCATGGTGTGTCCATGCTTCAACATGTGGTGGGGATGCGGTGACGCCTGCGTGGATGTGGGCCATCAACACCAGCAGCTGGAGTCAACGTGGGTGTGCTAGAATAGCAAGAGGCTCCCATACTGGCAATAGCAGCCTCAGCAGTGTGGGTGGATGCTGTCCACACCACACCACAACAGGCCATGTGCACGTGGTACTCCCAGTCCCAAGAGTGACCTTGTACCAGCAGACAAATGTCACCAGCAGGTTAGAGTAGCACATCAACGCCTGTACCTGGACGTGCATGTGGAACTCCTGGCAGGCACAGTCCGCATGTCTGTGGCTGGAGGGAGTGAACTGCACACCCTGCCAGGTATGGTCTGCAGCTGTCCATAAACACCTGTGTAGGGCAGCCACATGGTGGAACTGTGTGCATGCATACCCACATACTATGCAAACGCACCTAGGGCAACCTCATACCTATACACACCACATCACCTCTGTCAGCTCACCAGAGTACACCTCTCACCCACACACATGGTGTCAAATGTATGGCCCAACATCAGCCTCTGGTGAACCAGCACCACACCCTGTGCATATGATGATACCTGTGCCCCATCCCTGTCATACATACCATCAATGCAGGGACAGGCTGATATGGTTCTGATGCACACGGTTACTGTACAACAGTGTACCACAGTCCTGAAGTGTAACATGTTGTAGGGAGTAGAGTGTGAGGCATATGTGCCAGGTAGTGTAGCCATCCAGCAATGATGCCTTCTAGCTGTTAGCAACACTGGCTGCTTGTGGTCTGTAATATGTTATGCAATTGTGTTGTAGGTGTACATGTGTCAGCATGAGGATGCTCTGTGCATATAATGATACCTGTGCTCCATCCCTATCATCCATACCAACGATACAGGGAAAGGCTGATATGGTTCTGATGCACACAGTGACTGTACAACAGTGTACCACAGTCCTGCAGTGTAACATGTTGTAGGGAGTAGAGTGTGGGGCATACTTGGCAGGTACTGTAGCCATCCAGCCATGATGTCTTCTAGCTGTTAGTAACACTGGTTGGTTGTGGTCTGTAATATGTTATGCAACTGTGTTGTAGGTGTATATGTGTCAGCACGAGGATGCCCTGTGCATATGATGATACCTGTGCCCCCTCCCTGTCATCCATACCATCAATGCAGGGACAGGCTGATATGGTTCTGATGCACACAGTGACTGTGCAACAGTGTACCACAGTCCTGCAGTGTAACATACTGTAGGGAGTAGAGCGTGAGGCATATTTGGCAGGTAATGTAGCCATCCAGCAATGATGCCTTCTAGCTGTTAGTAACACTGCTTGGTTGTGGTCTCTAAAATGTTATCCATGTGTGTTGTAGGTTTACATGTTTCAGCACGAGGATGGTCTGCAGTTATATTGCACAAAGGGGTATGTCACTGTGCTGACACCATGGCAGTGACATATCTAGGGTACAGTCAAACACATTTCACAGGTTACTATACCAGGTATTGCCTGTGCCACATGGACAGGTGGCCCGCTGATGCATGTATACTCTGCAACCTGATGTAGACCCATCCACATACATGCACACTGTTACTTTCCAATACTGGGACTAAACTCCTACCTAGCAATGTCATGATACTCACATGTGTGGCTTACATTGCACAAAAACTGCCTTAACCGCTCTGTATCCAACAGACCTTGTTCTGCCCAGCAACCAAATGAACAGCTCTTGCAGGTCTTGAACTCAGGACCCTTTACACTAAAGTCACATTACTTAACTACTGCGTTATGACCACTGTAGAACCAGCTGTTGTTTTACCAATATAGCTATCGAGACACATACTGAGTAGTATTGAACAATGCCTTTACTTCCTAGATTATGTAGTCCTTGTTATTAATATGACTGTTGCATCACATATGTTGTTTTATCAGAATGTAGACATAGCAGATACATACGGTGAGATATATGTGGGAGGGTATACATAACCGTGATGTTTACTCATGACAGAAATATGGTTGTATACATATAATAGCTGTATATATGTCTACATGTACGTACACATGTATACTCATACATATGTCTGTATACATATCTGTATAGTGCTACATATATATGGCCATGTGTACATCTCTTCGTATGTACATATGTATACATTCATATACATATATGTATATATACATATGTGTATATATAAGTATGCATATATGTACATATAGATATATGTGTATATAGTTATATATGTATGCACATCCTATGTGTACAGATATGCCTAGTTATGTTGGTGTGTATATATATATATATATATATATATATATATATATATATATATATATATATATATATATATATATAGCATTTGAATTGTACTCATCTTATTTCTTGTTATTTAATGAAAGAAAACTGTAAATGTGAATATTTACCAACTAAGTTTCTTGTTGCAAGGAGCAACAGCACCTTAACCTCACATTTAGATTTATCTGTAGTATTTTCACTGTAATTTCTTGGTGTAGTACTAAAGTAAAAGGAAGAGCTATTGCCTGAAAGTGTACCAATTGCTGTTGTCCTCAGTATCCTGGATTTCTGTTTTCCTGCTTTGTGAATTATTGCCTTGTGTATGTCTACACTGTGCTATTGTTAACTACTGTTTTTCTGCATTACTTTATGCTTAAAGTGTAAACACTGCTATGTTCTCAGCTAGCTATGTGTGTAAGACACTAATACAATGGAAATTAATGCTAGGTATACTGTCTCTGCCTACCTGTATTACTTTCTTTCTCTCTACCCATGGTATTTTTGTCTCTCGCTCTTTTCCTGAATTACTTGCTCATAACTAATCTCCCTCCTCTCTGTTTTTATAGCCCTAGTGGATTTTTCCCTGCGGTTTTCTCCTGGCCACAGTACAGGCAACACAGGTTTGAGGACCTTAACAGATAGCCTGAAACTCTAACTATCAATCCGGAAGCCACCTTTTTAAGCTTAAGTTAATACCACTGAAGTATGTGCCCCAGTAAATAACAACTACATAAGCTAATCTTTTAATTAATGCTAGACTTTATAAGCACCACAAGAATTTACATTGTTTTTTTTTTTGCTAGTCGCCACGAAAAGCAGACACCAGCAGCTCCTATCCTTTCTCTTTGTTTACCCACTATCCTCATACTGTTTCTGTGTATATTCTCTTGTTCTGTACTTTACCCTTCCCTGAATTTATTTCTAGCCTCACTCATAATTGCCTTTCCTAGTGCACCTGCCCTATTTTACTGTCTTCAGACTCTTACATATTAATGTTTTTTTTTATATTTCTCATTGCTTTTAGCTGCTAGTAATACCTCTCTCTCCCCCTCCAAAGCCCCTCTCGATTGTAGCTTATTTTAACCATACAGCACTGGGTTTGCTTCAAGTAAATCTACTTGTGTAGCTTGAGGCCAGTGTCCTTTTGTAAGCTTACGTCTGCTCATATTTTATTTCTTTTTATTTTATTTCTGGTGACAATACCTTTAGAAACTTTATATCCTTGTCTCTCAAGCTAGTTTTTCACTATCTTTTTCTGATTGTTTCTATGACTTCATCTTGACCAGGGTGCTATCCCCGCTCCATTCACTCCGCTACCCTACCCCATTCCCACCCACCCCATTACAATTAGCTTTATACCTAACTATCCCTCCCCTTCCTGTCCCACTAGCCACTACAATTCCACTTCCTGCCTATTGCCACAACCACCTTACTAATCTGTCAATCTTGTCAACACCACTTCCTCTATACCACTGTCTCTCTACCTACTCTATCTGACCATATTTTAGTCCAACATGTATTATTTTCTGATATCTTCTACACTACTCCTTATTCTCTCTATCTCCACCTCTTACCACTGTAATCTCGCTGACCCACTCCTATGTTCACCAACTTCTCACTCATATAACATATATCCAACTACTTCATCTTTTACTGTCTCCCCTAATCTCTTTACTACCTCTACCTCAAGTCTATATAAACTATCCATAATACAGGTTTTTAAACCATCCAAGTCTGGGATTAGAGCAGCTATCTAACAAGTTCATCACACTACAACAGTACACAGTTACAAGATGGGCTATGGAGAGTACTGGACTTCAGCCAATTTCACCATGGCCTTAGAAACTTGTAAGCCAATACTGACATCCTAAGGACATCATAGTCAAGCACCGCTTCTAGCAAGTAATGCCACTGTGGACTGCAGCAGAGATATTTGACAATATATGTGGACATTCTGAAACACTCTGTACAGTCCAAAGGTATACACAGAACCCGTTAGTGCAAAACATGTGTGCCATGCCTGACAATATGGATGTTAACAGCCATGTAGATGGGTATAACACATAACGACTGTTATACATATGCCACCATAGGTTCTGCATTCACACACACCTGTCTGGCCTGACACATAATAACCACAGGTACAGGGGTGCCATGGCCACATGCTACCCACTAGATATTGACATACATCTGTACAGCATCCCACCACTCTGTCTGACATACATGACTGCTAAGGGAGGCCCAGCAGCAGTACATCTGGCAAATATCTGCACATGACATCTCAGTGGGTAAGTACACTAAGCTGCTAAGCATGTAACAATGCTTTGGGAAGGCTGCAAGCAGATTGACTCAACACTTCCCTTCATCTCCTATGGTGGAATGCACATGTATCTGCATATATAGCAGGCTGTTGCAGGCATGTCATAGCACAGGGTAAGATATACCTGTGTGAAAGTGCATAACCACAACCAATGTGAACACAGCCACAGCCACATATGGTAAGCTAGCATAATATTACAGTATATGGACTATCTGTTCAACACCATCCTCATATGTGCCACTCACAGACTAACCCTACGTATACTGAGCTGCTACATGGTTTGGTCTGCTGGCTGTCTGTGGTATGGAACATGTGTGTGTATGGCCCTAGAAACTTGTAATCCAATACTGTAACATACAGTGGAGCAACATGTAACATCAGATAGGATGGGATCTATAACAATGACATTTACCACAGTCTGTACACAGGCTAAAGTACGTATTAACAATACATACACTGTCGACATTCACCATAGGTACACACACCTCAGTACTGCACACACGATCATAGAATGTCCAGGTTATGTCATCAAATATAACCTGCACTGTACATAACATGTGTAGCAGTCTGATATCTCACTGGTTTGTTATCAGATATGATTACACTAATGGTGTACAGCACATATGTACATGTATATGCACATATGCATTCTCTTAATGCACAGCATATGTACAAAGGTTGACAGAGTTGTGGCTGGAAGCAGATACACAGGTCCAATATTGACATGCTGCTGTGATAACCTCATACATTTACTGTTGCAACAGAGTTTGTTACAACATATATATATGAAGTCAGTAACTGTCATGGCTTTCACCATCTACAGACTGCAATCCTCACACTACCTTCTGCAGTTCAAAGATACATGCTCTGTGGGTAACACATGAAACCAAGGGTACAACACACTGCCCAGTCTGCAGGTGACCCTACAGATGGGGATTCCTCATAAACATAGAACTGACATGGCAGGTATTAAAAAATGTAGGACAACCATATCCACGCACACACTGTTAAACCAACATTACTCCACATACAGTATAGCAGCACTTAAAAGTCTGTAGTCAGGTCAGGCACATCCCCATCATGTGTGTTGCCCTGTTTCTACAGTGTATGTTGTTAGACGTAAATACCCAATCCATCTGAGATGCTGTTTGCCAAACAACAGATTTAGTTCCTACTCACAGTGAATGAAAATGGCCAACACCAACATGATGTTCCTAGATATTGGAGTGTGTTTTCATGCAATTGGCTATGGGAATGTTACCACAGCTGTTCCACATGCAATCAGCTAAGAGGGGGCTGCAATTCATGTAGAGGCCATCAGCTGATCATGAGCATCACTTAAAATACACATGCTGCTGCCTAAGCAACATCCACTAGACAGGGAGTGAAAGAGGCAGACAGAGGCAAAGACAAGTCAGACAGAGGTGGAAGAGTAAAACCTAAACATGTTTGTGTCACACACCTACCAGCACAGGGCATCATCCCCCTGATGACTATGTAGTACTATCACATTTCTATGCAGTTATTGGATGCACCACATAGGTTACATGCTGTGGAGCCCTCAGAACATTTATGCGATGGTGAGTGACATCTGCAACAGGGATATGGTAGCTATATGGTAGGAGTAGTACACGTGCCTGTCCGCATGAACAAGTGCCAGGTTCAACACAGTCACATTCTCACAGGGATGCACACACATTGACACACTTGCCAGGGCCAGGAATACAACCCACCACTAGTGAGATTGCCACAACACATTATAGTGCAGGTATCACATGCACCACAGGGGTCATACAGAGGTGATATGGGCAAAGGGTATGGGGAGGTGTCTGACATCAGACAGCAGGCTTCAGTATGCCAATGGGGGTTGTAGTGAGTGTGGATGTGATCATAATCATCATACAACACATACACTAACACACAGGGTGCCAGTACTGACATGCATGGGTGCATTTCTGCATGGGTGTGTGGTGCCAACTGTGCTAGATGGCTATACAAGACCAGATAATGGGTGTACCTTGGCATCAGGCCACATGACAATGGTCAGCAATGTGGCTCAGGGCTGTAGTTTCTGCATTTACCCACACAACTGGGTATTGTATCCCCCATCCAGTCACCTGGGTGATTACTGTGTGTGCCCAATGCTCTGCATTGCTTGCCATGTATGTGTTCCTTAGTCCATGATATGGATGGTGTTTGGGATGTGCACACCTCCCACATGCATGTACAGTGACATGTGGAACTGTACCTGTGGGTGTCTGGCCCATGTTGTGTACACAGATTATCATCAGATGTGCCAGTCTTGGCCACCTGTGGCAAGAATTGGTAATGGACCACAGGTTTAGCCTGCACCTACATTGATAGCATGCTAACAGCATTCCCTGGTGTCAGTGGCATATGTCCATACAGGGCATTTTTTCAGGCATGGTATGTCATTTGTGGGTAACATATGATGGCACTTCAGGTGTTGCAGATGTCCAGTGGGGAACATGGAGAAGGTGCACTGTCTGCATGTATGTGCCTATTGGACAGATTGCCCTCTGTAGCCCACTGCAATCACTCCATTGTTACTATCAGTGGTCAATATGCAGTGTACTACCCACATATTGGCTGTTGCCCAGGCATGTGCATGTGTGTGTGTGTGTGTGTGTGTGTGTGTGTGTGTGTGTGTGTGTGTGTGTGTGTGTGTGTGTGTGTGTATGGGACATGGGTTGAGAGAGTGCACTGGGTAATACTGGGGCTGCTAAATGTGATTGCCTGGTCTTGATGTCATGTATGGGTATGGATTTGCACCCCAACCTCTCTGCTATTTTACATCTGTTATGCCTGTATGGTGGACATTGTGATATATACTAGGGCCACCATATAGAAAATTTGCAAAATCCGCTCCACATTGCGCCCAGGTATCACACACACACACACACACACACACACACACACACACACACACACACACACACACACACACACACACACACACACACACACACACCTGTCATGTCTGGAGTAGAACACCTACTTAACTACATTACAGCACTACACAGTTATAATACGTGCCATGGAGATTAGTGGAGGACTTGTTCCCCAAAGGTGTATATCACATTGGATGACAGCAGGATTGGCAAAGCAGGACATTTGACTTGTAGTGAGTGTGGCTAGGCTAAAATGCATTGCTCCCTGCACAGACATTGAAACACACACAAAACATCCACAACAGACATGTGTGGATATTAAACCAATAACAGAGGTCTATATCACACTACAGCATGGTGCTGTTATAGGATGCACCATGGAGATTACTGGAGAACTCCTTTCCCAAAGGTGTATGAAACAATGAATGACAACAGCAGGATTGCTAAAGTAGGGCATTTGAAATGTAGTGAGTGTGACTAGCCTAAAATTCAATGCACCCTACACAGACATTGAAACACACACAAAACACCCATAACTGCCATGGGTGGGAATAGAACCCTACCAGGGTTCTATATCACACTACAGCAGAATGCTCTTACAGGATGCGCTACTGAGATTACTGGACTGCATGTTTCCCAGAAGTCTATTTCTAGGTGGATGACATCATCAGCCTTGCCAAAGATGAGCATTTGAATTGTAGGGAGTGTGACTATCCTAAAAAGCATTGCTTTTCACACAGAGTCAAACAGACACACACACAAACAGAGTCTAAGATTAGAACAGCAGTACACAATACGCAGTTACAGGACATGCTATGGACATTACTGGGGTGCAGTTTCCAAGATGTGTATTTCTAGGTGGATGACATCAGCAGCCTTGCCAAAGATGAGCATTTGAATTGTAGGGAGTGTGACTACCCTAAAAAACATTGCTCTCTATACAGACAGAAACGCACACAAACTTAACAAGTCTGCTATTAGAGCAGCTACTGAATTAATTTATCACACTACAGCAGTATGCAGTTACAGGACACACTATGGAGATTACGGGGTTACAGCTTCCCAGAGGTGCATTTCTAGGTGGATGACATTAGCAGCCTTGCCAAAGATGAGCATTTGAATTGTAAGGAGTATGACTACCCTAAAAAAGCATTGTTCTCTACACAGACAGACAAACACACACATACTTGCCAAGTCTGGGATTAGAACAGCTACCTAACTAATTTATCACATTATAGCAATACACAGTTATAGGACACACTATGAAAATGACGGGGCTACACTTTCCCATAGGTGCATTTCTAGGTGGATGACATCAGCAGCCTTGCCAAAGATGAGCATTTGAATTGTAGGGAGTGTGACTACCCTAAAAAGCATTGTTCTCTACACAGACAGACACTTAGCAAGTAGGGGATTAGAACAGCTACCTAACTATTTTGTTATACCACAGCAGTATGCAGTCACAGGACGTGCTACGGTGATTACTAAGCTACACTTTCCCAGAGGTGTATTTCTAGGTGGATAACATCAGCAGCCTTGCCAAAGATGAGCATTTGAATTGTAGGGAGTGTGACTACCCTAAAAAGTATTGTTCTCTATACAGACAAACAAACACACTTGGCAAGTCTGGGATTAGAGCAGCTACCTAACAAGTTCATCACACTACAACAGTATGCAGTTACAAGACGTGCTATGGAGATTGCTGGACTACAGCCTTCCCAGAGGTGTATTACTAGGTGGATGACATCAGCAGCCTTGCTAAAGTTGAGCATCTGAATTGTAGGGAGTGTGACTACCCTAAAAATCATTGCTCTCTACAAAAACACACAGTTACCATGTCTGGGATTTGAACTCCTACCTAACTATTTTATCACACTACAGCAGTACAAAGTCATGGTATGCACCACTGAGATTAGTGGGTGGCAGCCCTCCCAAGGGTGTATTTCACAGTGGATGACCTCAGCAGGCTTGTCATAGTAGGGCTATGGGGAGGGCAATGTGTGTGCATGGGCTATAACCCATTCATCTAGAGGTTGATCCGCCACATGCGGGCACACACAGGGTCATATTTCACAGGTACATGTATACAGCTGCTAGATGACTACTTCCTTGTACTGTCATGTTTCACAGCTGGCATGTGCACCATTAGTCTGTAATGCTGTCATATACTGGTGGCTAGTATCTGCAGTGAGTGACATCTGAACCTCATGTGGTTGGGGCCCTTTGGCTGTATGCTGGGTGGAACAGGCCTGGATGGCTCCTTGTCACAGTCACCCTCTTCCACACATCTATGTATGGTATGGTATCCGCCAAGCATTTGGCATTGACTGTTTCTACATTTCTGCATAGGATGGAGGAGGGGCTCAGCCAACTATTTCTACATTTCTACACAGGGTTGGCAGCACACCTGACTGTTACTACATTCCTATGTAGGGTGGGGGGCTCACCTGACTATTTCTATGTTTCTATACAGTGTTGGGGGGCACACCTGGCTGTTATTACATTACTTCATGGAGGGGCACACCTGTCTATTTCTACAGTTCTACACAGGATTGGGGAGGCACACCTGACTGTTATTACATTGCTATGTAGGATGTGGGGGGCACACGTGACACTTGTACACATTTGCTATGACTGCACTGGTATGTCAGGTACTCCATTTCATTCTGTATTGTTAACTATCGTGCTGACTAGAGGCATATCAGTGTACTATATATTGTGGCTTTGGTTGCCCTACATAGGTTCATAGGTTCATACTAGGCTATCGGCCCAAGGGCATTTATAAGCCTAGCCCAGAGTTTTGTGGCTTTCGCCACCCCTTTAGTTTGAAAGAAACTATGCCCATTATTTTGCTGTGCCTCTGTCAAGCAGTGACACTGAGGTAATCCCTGGGGTATATCTGCGATCTCCCATCCATTGGTCAAGATTTCTTTTGAACAAGGCCAGCGAGGTGCTCTGCCTCACATGTACCGGGATTTTGTTCCACAGCATAGGGAGTCTCTGGGTGATGAATCTGTCCCTCCAGCACGTCCTATTAATAACCGTGTCAAGGTTTAAGTCTCCCGCCCTTGTAGTTCTGAGGGATATAGATTTTTTGAGGTGAAGCATGTTCATCAAATCTGGGTTTGACATGGCCTTGTATGTCAGGCACAGGTCACCTCTGAGCAAGTGGTAAGTGACTGAATAGAGCTGGAGTTCTTTCAGTTGGGCAGCATAAGACATATTTTTGAGACCCTTTATCCTTTTGGTGAGGAACGTTTGGGGCTTTTCCAGCTGCTGCAGGTGTCGGGTCAGATACATTCCGAATGGGGCATTGTACACAATCATTGGTCTGATGAGTGATGAGTACAGGGGGACGATGACCTCCCTTGATCTAGATGTGAATCCCTTCATGATCAGGTGGGCAATGTAGAAGGTCTTCCTAACTACTTTAGCAACGTGAGTGTCAAACGAAAGGTTACTGTCAACCTGGGTCCCCAGATCCCTGATAACCTCTTCTGTGCTCAGTGGATTGCCACCTATATGGTAGCTAGGGGTAACCTTGTTTTTCCTGAAGGGTATGACTATGCATTTCTTGGCGTTTAACTTTAGGCCATGGATCTGGCACCAGTTATCTGTTTCTGTGAGACCCTTCTGAAGGATATCTGTGTCAGATGTGTTCTCGACTATGGTGCCCAGTTTGCAGTCATCTGCAAACTTTGTCAGCCATAACCCTCCTGTGTTTGCTTGTACTTCTGAAAAGTAGATGCCGAACAAGAGTGGGCCCAGGACTGAGCCCTGTGGGACACCACTTGTGACAGGCTTTGAGTCTGACATGGAGCCAGCAACTCTGACCCTGTGGGTTCTGTCACTTAGCCAGTTTGCAACCCATCTTGTGATGTATGGGTTTACATTTAAGCTGATAAGTTTTTCAATGATACCTGAGTGGGGTATTGTGTCGAAAGCTTTTGCCAGGTCGAGGTAGGCTGTATGGACTGCCTTTCCCTCATCAATGGCCTTGGTGACTGTTTCAAAAAAGTCAACCAAGTTTAAAAGGCATGATCTGCCTTTGACAAAGCCAAACTGGGTTGGATCCAAAGTCTGCAAGTTCCCTATGTCTTTATTTATGAGTTCCATTATGATCCTCTCCATAGCTTTGCAGATCAGGCTTGTCAAGCTGATGGGACGGTAATTTCCAGGGTCGGTGGAGGCACCGCCTTTGTGAAGTGGGACCACAGTTGCCGTGCGCCACTCCTTGGGTGCGTATCCTGAGGTGAGGCTAAGATTAAACAGCTGTTCTAACTGCGGGTTTAATTCCTCATTGAGTTTGTGGAGCACACAGCCGGGGACACCATCCGGTCCCATGGATGCTGTGTTTTTCTCTTTGGAGAGAGCAGTTTTCACCTGGGCGTTAGAGATGTTTGGGGGGCTACAATCCTCTGGTATAGATATCTCTCCTTTGGGGGGGAGGGGGGGGAGAAGTTTGCACTGAACCTGTCAGCCAGTATGTTGGCAATGTCTGTAGGTTCAGTAATTTTCACATCATTTTGAGCTAATTCTGAGCATATCTGGGAGTTTCCTCCCAGGTTTCTAACATAGCTAAAGAAGGCCTTATGATTGTCTTTTGTGTCCTTAGCGATTTTTCTCTCAAAATTTGCCTTGGATGATTTTATGAGAGCTCTTAGTTTTTTTACTTATAATGATCAAAGGTGTCTTACCTTTTAAGGATTTTGCTCTATCTTGTAGTAGCTTCCTCCTTTTGTTGTAGAGCTTGTTTATGGCTGGGGTCCACCAGACTGGATGCTTGCCTTTGGTACAAAGAGTCTTTGTTTTGTTTGGGATTGCCTGATCCATGCAGTCCTGTAGGTGCTGGTAGAAGGCATTTGTAAGTGATTCAGCGGCTTGAGTAATGTTTTCCGCCGGCTCGGGGGCCTTAAAGGAGACCACAGTAGTCTTTAGAAGTGTGAAGTCGGCTTTTGAGAAGTTCTTCACTGTGGTCTTTTTTATCTCAGCTGCACACAAGAGCAGCAGTGGTTAATCAGGGTTAAACTATTCGGGCTACCTAAAGTCCACTCTTCAAATTTTCCCTTAAAACAGCCTTCCTTGAACTGTACTACTGATCTTACCAGCGTATCCTATAACTAAAAAGTTCATCTCTACTTGATTCCTAAGTAGACTATTCTCTATCTGTAAAACCTAGCACTTGCTCCTACAGTACTTTCTCACCTTGATATAGCACTTTTATTATAGATAGTACCCCACCAGCCTAAAACCCCCTTCTCGATCACCCACATCCCGGAGTCTTTTTAAGTTTTTGTCTATTCCTTCTAGCATGTCGAGGGATCAGTTGCTAGTGTCCTCTCCTGCTCAGCTGGTGAACCTGGGAATATTGAGGCAATGTTACAATTGCCTCATGTACACAGACAACCCTCTCCTTCTCCCACAAAACACAAATACATGCGAGAGATGCAACTATACAGCCAAACTGGAGGCTGTGCTCTCTCAACATAGGACTGGCAAGACCAGACAGGAGGAGAAGGTAAGCACACACACCACATACCCAGTCTCACATAGTACTATCACAACTTCAAATCATACATATAAACACACAAAGACATACTCGGAGGCTCTGATCAAAAATCTACCAAAACAGCAGAGGCCACCAAAGCAGACACCCAAACAACTACCACCTCAGGACACAACACATGCAACTCATAGACCACACAGTCAGTGTGCCAAACAGTCACAGCCCTTAAGGCCAAACACAATGCCAGACACACTCGTCATTGGTGAGTCCATAGTCAGACACACTGACGTCCCGCTCACCAGATTGAGTAAGGAGAAGGTCACAGTAAGCTGCCTGTCGGGCGCTAGAATCCGCCACATAACGCAAGCACTCAGGTCTCTCAACAGCAGGTACAAGTACGACTCAGTCATTGTCCACGCTGGTGTAAACGACCTGAAACGTACCTCCTTGGACTACATGAAAAGAGACATCGAGGAGCTCTCTGATTATGTAGCCCAGGCAGGTATGACCCTGACCTTGAGCAGTATCCTACCTTCACCAAGAATGATGCCACAATACAGAGATAAGATGATCAGCTTTAATAATAGGCTTAAACTCTGGTGTCATTCAAAGGGGATCCAATGTCTGTCTGCCTGGGATGACATGCTGGACAAGCCACGCTGCTTCGCAAGGGATGGCTTGCACCTGTCACCCCTGGGCTTCCGGATATTGGCAAAGGCTCTTGCCACCCCTATAGTGCCTTTTTTAGGCAAGGCTCAAATTCTAAACCTACCACCCTAGAACACAAAAAAGGAAAAAAACTAAGGGCAATGCTGCTCAATGCCAGAAGTCTCAACCTCAAGATGCACGCACTCGAGGCCCTTCTCAGTATGGAGAACATTGATGTCTGTGCTGTGACTGAAACCTGGTTCAAGGCTCCTGAGAGCACCCCAGCACTATCAGGTTTTACCTCATATCATGTTACATTACCTCATATCATATTATGTCTGACTTCCTACCCTTCAGAACTAACATCCCACTGCCTGTCCTGCTGTAGTCTGTCTGTGTAGGCCTGGGGGGGGTTAACCATAGCCATCATTCTGGGGCCATGGCACAGGCTCTGTTTGGGTTTATCTACACCTGTCCTGCTGGATGAGACTGTTGTTGGGTATGTGAACTGCCCTGACTGGCATGTGTGGGTCATATGGGCAGACATGTCACTCAGCACATTTCCTGCAGTGGGTTTTGTCACCCTGTGCAGTACTGGCTAGTATGATGACTCCAGTATGTGTTACAGATGTCATGGTGCCACTATGGGTGTCTACTGTCTGCTGTCATAACATTCAGCTACCCATTTCCCTTGCATGCCCACATCCATACCATATGTATAGGTAACGACACATTTTAATCCATTTGGCAATTGGTAGGTTGACTGACTTACCTTGAGGGTATGTCAGATTTGAGGATGGTGCTTGCAGGCTGCCTATGTCGGATGCACATAGTACACTCCTTATACATGGTTGAGCACAGGTAATGTCATGTTTGGCATTCTATTTACTGTATGTGCGAGTCAGAGAGAGGTGTCTTTCCCTGGGTCCCTACTGTGTCAGTGTATGTGCTATGCATTGTCTCTTTGCCGCAGCCTTGACATACCTGGCATGACTCCATCTGCCTACTGGAGCAGGCTCAGGTTGTTCCTCCTCCAAATCACTTTGTGCCTGTGCAGGCCTTGGCATTGGTGGGGGGCTGGGGGCCCTGCTCCATGCTGTTTCTGCTGCAGCTGTTTCCACAGGATCATATTGTGTAGCATAGCACATACCATAACAATTTGGGTACATGTAGCTGATGAGTGCAACAAGGCTGCACAGGATGTGTCCAGACACCGTAACCATGACCTGAGCATCCCAAACACATGCTTTAGTATACTTCCGGTCTGTGTGTGTGCCTCATTATAGTGTTCTTATTCAGGTGTGTGTGCATTTCTGATGGGTGTCATCAGCCATGGCTCCAGTGTGTAACCAGCATCCCCCACTAGGTGACCTTAGGGAATATCCCCACTGGCAAATCTCTGGTACAGCTACGTCAAATGCCATATGTGGGAATCATCACAGCTTCCAGGGCAGCCAGCACACACATTCATTATAATGCCCTGGGCATCAGATATGACCTGGCAGTTAATGGAGGGGATGCCCCTGCGGTTGATGTACCCTGATCATTGGGTGTTGCTTTGATGCATATGTGCGTGCAGTCTATAGCACCCACTACCTCAGGGTATTCTTCTATTTGGTGGAAGAGACGCATATTGCTGGCCAGCACCTCATGGGTTTTGAGGAAATATACATGCTCAATGGCATATGCTGACATAGCATCCAGGAACTGGTGGAATACTTTGGATGCTGATGCTGTGAGGACCCCATGATATCTCCAGTTGAGCTTTGGGAGGTACCTGTGGCTAGTATTCCTAGGCCTACACATACCTTGAAATCCACTGGGATGGGTTCCCCTCGGTCAGTTTGGTGTGTCGGGTGTGCCCGGCACAGCTCAACAATTTTCTGTAGGAGGTCTCTGTCCACTCTATAGTGCTCCACTATCTCCAGCTCATGTAGCCCCTGGTAGGTTACCCTGGGTCTGCACACTTTTCTCCATCTCCTCATTGTGGGTTGATCGGCAGCATTCACATCCTCACCCTCCTCAGCCTCTTTCACATGTTGTACTATGTTGTCTGCTGCAGCCCTTCTCATTCTGTAGGTTTGTTTCTTAAAATTTCCCAGCTTGTATACACCGGTGGTGTAGAGTGTGGGAAAAACCAGAGGATAAGGTGTTTGCTTAGTTTATAGTAGTGTTCTCGGCTGGGCTGGTGTGCTGCCTGTGTAATTGTCTGATTCTGATACATTTCATATGCCAGCTAAGCTAGTTGTCCTTGATTACCTTCCTACTGCTGTTTTCCTTACCCATTGCCTTCCTGTTTAAGACAGAGTTCTCAAATGTGCACATTGTTGCTATTTCCTGGTTTAACTTCTTTTTTCTCCCTGTAAAACCCGGTGCGCGGCACGCACACCCGCTTAGGCATTGTAAAGAGTGCTAGGCAGAGTCAGACACACCCCCTTGCTTAGCTGTGCTTAGCTAGGAGCAAACCTAATCCACAGGGCTCTAATCTGCTTACAGTATGCCTGACACCCACCCACATGATGTCACCTAACTCATAGGCTTGCACCTAGCTATTCCTACTCTTTCACTGTTGGGACCTGAGTCATATGCTGGGGAAAACTGAGATTCACTACCCTTCCCCTCATTTGCATGGGATTGCCTACTAATGCATAGCTACATGTCTCACACTGAGCCTCCCCCCAACCACTACTCACTGGTAAGGTTGTCTTCTGCCTGCCATTGACTTGCATGGCAGAATAGTGATTCTAGTTAGACTGCTTCTTTTAGGTTTATTTTATTATTTTCCCCCAATCCCATTTGCATGCCACTGCCCTATGCTTAATCAGCTGAGATCAGTTTAAACAAATAAAAGTTGATTTTTGTATTTTTTTTTGTTGTTGTTTGTAATGCCAATGGCTTTATACTTGTCCATCGGCATGCTTACTACATGATATGCAACCTTTATTTGGGGCTGTCACAGCTCCATTTTGGATTTTGCAGAAATGTACTCAGTTACTGAGTACATTTCTGCAGATAACACTAGTCTTGCACGGACTGTTGCAAGCTTCCTGGATTGCAAAATCACCTCATTTGCATATATTTCTCCTGCAAATGGGATGCTTTGCATACCAGGGCTTAGTCCGTGCAGGATTAGTGTAGGAGCGCTTGTGCATGCCCCTGCAGGCTGTTCCTGGATTGCACGACAGACATATTGCCTGCTTGAGCTCTTGCACCAATCTTGCACTCCGTGCAAGCTTTTGAGACTCTGGGGCTATGTTTATGGCACACTTAGAGGTCCCCCTTTTTCAGGCTTTTTTCAACAAGGCAGGGCATCCATATACCTTGTAAGATAGGAAAGTGCTGTCAGCCCTTCAAGAGTTATATATGGGTATTTATGTGGTGATTTTTGTGCAAATGCCAAGTACTTAAAGTAAAGGCATTTTCTTGGGCCATTTCTGGCCATGTGTGTTATGTGTGAATCTATTTGTTGACCAGATTAAACATGAAAAAGAGGTAAATAGCAGGGAAAGAATAGAGGAATTTCCAGGAGGGTGGTGGGAGAACACCATAGCTATCTACTTTTGAATAAATCTGATTGTCCATATTATATTCATAACCCCTGTCATAATGCACTATATATATATAGGTGTGTGTGTGTGTGTGTGTGTGTGTGTGTGTGTGTGTGTGTGTGTGTGTGTGTGTGTGTGTGTGTGTGTATGTGTATACACACACACTCTATGTACATTTCTTGCTCTGTGTATAGATATATACATGTATGTTTTATGGATACACCCACACTTCTTGCCAGGAATGCATATAAACAAACTGAGAAGATGGGGTCTAGCCATCTAGACAAAGAATGAGAAAATACCCTGCAGCTTTGCCTTGACTATCTTAATGGCCTAATGAAAATATGCCTCCTTATAAAGACACAAGGAACTTCAACACTTAATACGCTGAAAGTGAATGGTGAATGTGCTATTTGGAGAATTAATCCACATTTGAAATATAATTTCTGATTATTACAAACATGTTTCCTTTGAACTAAATAAAACTTCAAAAATATTAATAAAAGTGGAGCTAAATCCACTTCTTTAAGTAAGCAAATATAATTTTTTTTAGGTGAAAAGTATCTATACTAGATTCTGCATAACAAAATTAAAATGCACTAAAAACAATACACATTCAAAATGGCTTGCTTTTTTATTTATATAAATTATTCCATTTACAAATGCCTTTAGTTGATTTCTACACATAATATTGCTTATAACAATCAAATATTATTTGCAGAATTACTCTCTTATTCTTCAGGAACATTTCTGGTATGTAAAATTTTATTTCAATAGTGCAAAAATATATTAACATTCAAGTACATCCAGGCAAAGCAACATCATGGCAAGTTAAAGAAATGTAAGAAGCATCTATTTTGCAGTACACACTACATAATTTTGACAACATCACTCAGCAAGGAAAACTGTTTCATTTCCAGTTTAGCTGTATTTGTAGAAGCCTTCCCCAGTCTTTTTACCCAGCTTTTCACTTTCTACGAGCTTGTTCAGCAGTTCACTGGGAGCAAACAGGGGGTTATTAGGTTCCAACTCATGCCATCCATCAATGATGAACTTGGTGGTATCCAAGCCAACATAATCCACAAGCTCGAATGGGCCCATGGGATAGCCAGCCCCAAGTTTCATAGCAACATCAATATCTTCCTTTGATCCATGTCCTCGCTAATGAAGTCTTATTGCTTCCATCATATAAGGCACGAGAAGGCTGTTTACAATAAATCCAGGAGTATCCTTGCAGGATACAGGCTGTTTCCCCATAGCTCTGCTGAAGTCCATCAAGGCATCAAATGTCTTTCGACTAGTCATTGGTGTCTGGACAACCGCCACAAGTTTCATGACAGGCACTGGGTTAAAGAAATGAAGACCACCAAACCGGTCTTGTCTAGTAGTTGAATTGGCTATTTCTGTAATTGATAAAGAGGATGAATTGCTTGCAAATAATGTTTGCTCTGGAGCAAATGTGTTGAGTGTTTTGAAGAGTTCATGCTTTGTCTGCATATTTTCTATAATGGCTTTTAAAACTAAGTCTGTGTTGTGTAGGATCTGTACTCGTCTTAATATTACTCGTGGTTTTCTTAATGAAGTCAGCAGCAGCCTCAGGTTTGTCAGCAAATTTCTTCTTAGCAACTCGTTTAAGACTGTCCTCAATCCCCTTCACAGATTTCACCAATATATCTTCTGTCTGGTCTACTAAAACTACAGAATGACCCATTGCTGCAGCAGTCTGTGCAATGCCGCTACCCATTAATCCCCCTCCGATCACTGTGATGTGCTGTACATGTATTTTTTTGCGGAGACAGAAGACATTGTCCTTACAATCTGATGAGTCACAAAAGCCATTACTTAAAAATAAAAAAGAAGAACCTCAAAACACAATGAAACGCCGAATAATATAATAACCTAAACAGCCCCTAATACCAATAAGCCTAACCATTAAAGATGATGCTGTGAGAAAGATTTTGCTTTGGATAGTGATATAACTTTGAATAAGGCCATTGAGATTTGTCAGATATATGAGCTCACAGAAAAGCAGACAAATATGCTTACAAATGAGAGATATGAAAAAAGCAACAGAACTACCACAGCTGTAGGCATAAACTTTTAATAAAAGATAAGCACTTTCACGTTTTGAACAAATGTTTCATCATATCTAAAAATAACAACTATAGTCCATAGTAAATACTTTAACTTAGTTCATCACATGATAAAGTATAGCCAATCTTCACATTTTTCACATAAGTAATAAAATCAATATAACAATTTACATCCCTCCAATGCTAGATTAAGTGGGACAGAACCATTCAAACCTGGGTAACTATCAGCTTGTAACTTCAAAACCCAAGACAGTTCAGCCTTCTCTGTAGAATTCACTATATCCCCCCTCTGTTGTTGAGAAACACATGCTGTAAAACTCCAAAAGAGAAACTATGTCCCTTGTTTGCTGTAGCATAGACTAGATCTAGGCCTGCTGAATCTAGCTTTGTTTGTATGCTTGTTGTTTGTTTGCTTGTTATTTCCCTGAAATGCTAATTCCACCTAAAATGCGGCTTTTCAGCGCTTCTGTGGATCCCTAGAGATATCTGCATTGCTTACTATACTTATTTCCTTGTTTCACTTGAAAGAAAGTTACTGTTTGTCATTTTTGCATTTAAGTTACCTGTAACACATTGCATTTAAGATACCTGGCACTTGCTCACTAAAGCAATTATATAAGTCAGCACTAAAAAATTAAAAGCACTACACCCTCACAAACTACCCTTGAGTACCTTGTTCCCCATTGGCCCTTTTTTTTTTCAATTATAAAGGAATTCCCAATACTATTCTAGCATGTCCAAAGGTCAGTTGTCAATCTCCTCTCTGGTCCAGCTGGTGAATCTGGGAATCTTGAGGCAATGTTACAACTGCCTCATGTACACAGACAACCCTCTCCTCCTCCCAACAAATTCCAACACATGTGAGAGATGCAACCATATAGCCATACTGGAGGCTAAGTTCTCTCAACTCAGTACTGGCGAAACCAGTCAGGAGGAGAAGGAAACCACACTCACTACAATTCCAGTCTCACATAGACCTACCACGACAGCAAACCGAACACATAAACACACAAAAACATACTCGTAGGCTTTAAATAAAAATCTGCCTAAACAGCAGAGACCTCCAAAGCAGACACCCAAGCAACCGCTACCCCAAAACAAAACACGTGCAACACATAGCTCACAAAGCCAGTGTGCTGTCACAGCCCTTAAGGCTAAACAACACACCTGATACACTTGTAATAGGTGACTCTATCATCAGGCACACTGACGTCCCGCTCACCAGGCTGAACAAGGAGAAGGTCACTGAGAGCTGCCTGTTGGGCGCTAGGATCCGCCACATAACACAAGCACTCAGGTCACTCCAAGGCAAGTACAAATATGACTCAGTCATTGTCCATGCTGGTGTGAATGACCTGAGATGTACCTCCCTGTACTACATGAAAAGAGACATAGAGGAGCTCTCTGAGCATGTAGCCCAGGCCGGTATGACCCTGACCTTGAGTAGCATCTTACCCTCACCAAGAATGATGCACAATATGAAGACAAGATGATCAATTTCAACAATTGGCTTAAGTATTGGTGTCATTCAAAAGGGATCCAATGCCTGTCAGCCTTGGATGACATGCTCGACAAGCCACGATGCTTCGCTAGGGATGGCTTGCACTTGTCACCCTTGGGCTTTCGGATATTGGCAAAGGCTCTTGCTACCCCCATAGTGCCTTTTTAGACAAGGCTCAAAAGACAAACCCACCTCCATAGGTATCACAAGGGATAAGAAACTAAGAGTAATGCTACTCAACGCCAGAAGTCTAACCCTCATGATGCATGCACTCGAAACTCTCCTTAGCATGGAGAACATCGATATTTGTGCAGTAACAGAAACCTGGCTCAAGGCTCCTGAGAGCACCCCAGCACTACCAGGTTATACCTCATACCATGCTTTTCGGCCCCAAAACTTGGACCGAACCACAAAAGGAGGGGGAGTATCAATATTCGTCAAAGATACCCACACCTCCAGGTGGGTAGCACAGCACAAAGCATCAGAGACTATCCATGTGCAACTAACAGTGGGTAAAACTGCCTTCCAGTTTATAGCCTGCTACAGACCACCCTCCCAAACCCAGGAACCCCACTCGGCCTTCCTGAGAACACTGGAAAATATGAAGGTTGCTCCAAACACCATTATATTGGGCGACTTCAACTACCCAAACATAGACTGGGAGCATTACTCTAGCTCCAACACCCTAGCCCAAAGGTTCCTAGAATTTATAAACTCAAATGCTATGGAACAACTTGTTACCACTCCCACAAGAGGGGAAAACATACTGGACCTGATCATCACCAACATGGGGACTCTATGCTCCAGACCAGAAGTGTATCCCTCACTGGTAAGATCAGACCATAAAGTAATCTCACTGGATATTCACATCCCGACTCCACCCCCTGCCCTGAAAACCACAGTGAAAAACTTCTCTAAAGCAAATTTCACACTCCTCAAATCTGAGGTGGAATCCTTCAAAGCCCCCAGGCCTGTGGAAAATACGGCCCAGACCGCAGAATCCTTTATAAACGCATTCTATGAACACCTTCAGCAATGCATGGATCATGCAATCCCAAATAAAACCAAGACCCAATCCTCCAAAGGCAGATGTCCTGTCTGGTGGACCCCAGCCATAAACAAACTATACAATAGAAGGAGGAAGCTACTACATGATAGAGCAAAATCCCAAAAAGGGAAGGCATCTCTGATCAGTATTAGCAAAAATCTACGGGCACTCATAAAATCGTCTAAGGCCAGCTTCGAGAGAAAAATTGCACAGGACACTAAGGATAATCACAAGGCTTTCTTTAGTTATGTTAGGAACCTGGGTGGGAATTCCCAGATATGCTCAGAATTAGTCCAAAATGACAAAAAATACACCGAACCCACAGACATTGCCAACATCCTAGCTGACAGGTTCAGCGCAAACTTCTCCCCCCTTCCCCACCAAAAGGGAAAATATCTATCCCAGCAGAGTGCTGCCCCCCCTGACATCTCAGATGCTCAGGTAAGAGCTGCCTCTCCAAAGCAAAAAACACAGCATCATTGGGACCAGACGGTGTCCCGGGCTGCATCCTACATGAACTCCAAGAAGAGCTAAACCCAAACATAAAACTACTGTTCAATCTCAGCCTTACTACAGGATATGTACCCAAAGAGTGGCGTACAGCAACGGTGGTCCCTCTCCACAAAGGCGGTACCTCAATGGATCCTGGAAACTATCGCCCCATAAGCCTGACTAGCTTGGTCTGCAAAGCTATGGAAAGGATCATCATGGACCTCATAAATAAAGATATTGGGGACCTACAGACACTGGATCCTACCCAGTTCGGCTTTGTTAAGGGCAGATCCTGCCTCTTAAACCTGGTTGATTTCTTTGAAACAGTTACCAAGGCCATTGACGAGGGGAAGGTGGTCCACACAGCCTACCTGGACCTCGCAAAAGCCTTCGATACAATACCCCACTCGGGCATTATAGATAAGCTCACCAGCTTAAATATAAACCCCTATGGCACTAGATGGGTTGCAAACTGGCTCAAGGACAGAACCTACATGGTTAGAATTGCTGGAGCCCTGTCAGACTCCAAACCAGTTACATGTGGCGTCCCACAAGGCTCAGTCCTGGGACCTCTCTTGTTCGGTATATATTTCTCGGAGGTACAGGCCAACACGGAAGGACTGTGGCTGACCAAGTTCACAGATGACTGCAAAATGGGCACCATAATCGACTCTCCAGCCAACACAAGCATCCTCCAAAAGGGCCTCATATAAACAGACAACTGGTGCCAGAGCCATGGCCTCAAGCTAAATGCCAAAAAGTGTATAGTCATCCCCTTTGGCAAAAACAAAGTGCCCACAAATTACCACATAGGTAGTAATCCATTAAGTACAGAAGAAGTAATTAGGGACCTGGGGACTCAAGTTGATAGCAATCTCTCATTTGACAACCACGTGGCCAAAGTGGTTAGAAAAACATTTTATATAGCCCACCTAATCATGAAGGGATTCACAGCTAGATCAGGTGAGGTCATCGTGCCTCTTTACTCATCCCTCGTCAGGCCCATAATTGAGTACAATGCCCCTTTTGGGATGTACCTTATCAGACACCTGCAGCAACTGGAAAGACCCCAAAAGTACCTCACCAAGAGGATCAAAGGGCTCAAACAGATGCCATATGCTGCCCGGTTAAAGAAACTCCAGCTCTACACAGTGGCATTCAGCCTGCTCAGAGGCGATCTGTGCCTGACGTATAAAGCCATGTCCAACCCGGAATTAATGGACATGCTGCACCTCAGAAAATCCAAATCCCCTTGAGCTACGCACTCGAGAGACTTGAACCTCAGCACTGAAATAAATAGGACATGCTGGAGGGACAGATTCATAGCCCAGTGGCTCCCTTCACTCTGGAATAAAATCCATGTCCAGGTTAGGCAGAGGCCCTCATTGACTCTCTTCAAGAGGAATCTTGATGAGTGGATGGGAGATCGTAGGTTTACCCCGGGTATCACTTCTGTGTCACTGTTAGATATTGGCACAGTATACTAACCTCGAAAAAAGGCATAGCAAAATTAATTTAAAATGGGTGGCAAAAGCCAAACACACTCTGGCTAGGCTTATAAATGCCCTAGGGCAGATAGCCTAGTATGAACCTATGAACCTATGAACCTATGATATTCTGTCATATGTTTGGCCAATGCATTTTTGATATTACCCTTTTTTATATCATAGAGAGTCTCATGACTCTATATTTCAATCTCTTATTAGTTTTTCCTACATAGAATCTCAGACAGAGGTTGCAGGTAGCCAAATATACTACATTCACAGTACAACAATCTATATAAATCTAAGGTTTAAACTTAAAATTTAATCTAGGATGTTCAAACACTTGTTTCCTGGACATATAAGCACTAATGCAACATTCTCTGCAGGGGTAGTACGTATTCTTACTGATGTCATAGTATTTCTAACTTTATGTACCCTCCCACAATGTTGTCTCTTCAAATTTGGTGTGTTCCTGTAGTAAAACTTAGGAAAATCACCCACACAAGACAGACCCCTGGATTTACTAAACTTCCATGCAGGACTAATTTAGTCCTGCATGGAAGCAGCAGTTTAAGAGGAAGATGGCAGCACGCCATGCATATTAATGAAGGCACGCTGCCTGAACTTCAAATGCTACATGGAGCGTGGACGAGTGCAGGGGGCGTGTCTGAAAGCAGTACTCTCAGAATAAACACAACCCTGCAAAGTTGAACAGAAGAATGTGTAAAAAAAGAGTGAGACCGCTCATAAGTGTCCGCATATCCCAACCAACAGTCCCCATGTGTTCAACAGCAAAAGTACATTTAAATAAAATTAAGAAACCCTGTTAGTTATTTTTTTTTAAACCCCGAGTACAGCTAACCGTAGATTTGCATGTATGCCCATCGCTTAGCTACGGTTAAAGCAGCTAAAAAGGCTGAAGAGGATAACAAAGAATGTACATGCAAATAAAGCAGCACAGCAATAGTGTTGTAGTTAGAGCCTCCGCCTAACAAACAGGCATTCCCAGTTCGAGTCCCACTGCAGCACATATCATTTTCCATGTGAAATTTGTATATGAACATATTTTTACATCTCTTTGCCATATAACCTGCATAATAACATTTAAATGTGAACTGGAATACTGCATTAAATGCACATGTGAAGTGTCAGTGTCATAATGAATAAGGCACTAGTAAGCAGGTTTAAGAAAAAATAAGCAGCAGTAAGCATGTTTGAGCATTTACGTGGGGGTAAGCATTGCCTACATAGATTAAGCAAAGTAAAAGCTAAGTGAGTGTAAGAAGCTGTAACCAGAGGTTAGTAGGGCTTACCATTGCGCAAACCCACTCACAACTGCATTAAAGTGCCTTAATCACTCTGTATCCAATGGCCCATGTTCTGCCCGGCAACAAAATAAATTGCCTCTGCAAGGCTCAAACTCAGGATCCTGTACACTATAGTCACAGTAGTTAACCACTATGACATCATAGCAATACATATGAATGAAGTATCAGCAAACTAATCCTCTTCACAGGAAAACCAAACCAAACATGTGAACTGAATCTATGTATAGTGTGAAGTGGCATAACATTCTACATAACATAAATATGTGAATTGGAGTACTTCAGTAAGCATAGAAATGAGGTGTGATTGTAATTAAGTGTAGAAGTCCCCAGGCCCCCATACAGTGCATGTATACATGAATCACGGATACCAGACACATATATAACCTGTAATGAAGAATAAATCATTGCCAAATTGCAAATATAGTGATAATCAACTATGAAGCAATGCTAACTGCAACACAACTCATGTTAGTAAGTGTAAGCAATGTGTAAGGGAGCCAATTCAATCTCCATAGTGGTATACCTCTTTAAACAGTGCCAACCTTATGTAAGCAGGTGTGCCCATAGCTTCGCCTTTTCAAAACTGACCAATCACTGCAAAGTGTGGGAAAATGGCCATATTTAAACCCCGCAGGTGGGGATATGTCTCATAACTGGTTGGAGCTTCCCACTGCAGGCAGAATGGCTGATGTGGGTGAAGACACTCGATTCAGAGCACAGCGCTGGGGCATCCAGGAGTCAAACTTCATGATGTGGCTCCTGGTCAAACACCATGATCAGAGACTACTGCAGGGCCAGTAACAGGGCTCACAGTACAAAACGGAGGCCTCAGACAGTCTTGCCCGTGACCTCACCAGTGCCATAGGTATCCCCCGGACAGGTGAGCAGGTAAGGCACCACCATGCTGACCTGAAGTGGTGGAGGGGGGATGTCCTGAAAAAGTGGATCCAGGAGTGTCGGCAGATGGCCAATGCCCCAGTACTGCATAAGTACACATTCTACTAAGTAGTAAAAAATTGCCTAGCTTGTGTATACTATAGATAGGTATGGCTAAATATCAGTGCATTTCTCTGACAGCTGCAGATGAGCGAGCTGCAAACTAGCAAGCCCACAATGCTAGGCTACAAAGGCTGCATCGTGAGGCAGGTTAGTAATCAGTTTGCATGTACTGTCATAACAAAGATTATAAGAGCATTAGAAAGAGTTGTATCAGTAGAAATAAATGTGTTAATAGTCTGTGAATAAAGATATAACCCCTGGAGTGCTTCTGTTTACTCTTCTCTCATATGTTTGCAATCTGTTCCATACTATAAATAGTACTATTGTATCTAAAGCAGTTTCACCCACACTGTGGTATGCAGATAAAATGGGTATGAAGTTCTGCATAACAATGTTGGACGTGCCAAGAGGTCAGTCATATTGTACACGTTAGTGAGACTTAGAAAACAGTCAAAAGCTGTACATCAATTCCCTGATATTACAGTGTACTGTGATGTTAGCAATAACGTTTTGCCACACACAGCAGGGGTTTTGAACCCTGGGAGTGCCACTAAGTTGTATACATAATCATACCCCACAACCGTACAGACTGTGATACAATGTTCAGATAGAAAGCTGTATGTATAATTACACCCAACTGTACAGAATTTGCTTGAATGTTCAAATTGTAAGTTGTATGCATATTCATACCCCACAACTGTTCTTATCTGTCCAGTATGTCCAGATAAATGACCCATATCACCAGCTTGGTACCCTGTTGCCCTAAAAATTCAGTGTGATGATCCAAGAAATGCAGGCAGCTGCCAATGACATATAACTTATAGTCAAACATGTACATAGTCAGAGAATGTATATAAAAATAAACCTGTCATTCTAGCACCTCACCCAATGCGTATGACAGCAATTCTCAACATATGTTGCATTAACACCTGCAGCCTGTCACACCGGTATTTAAGACACAGGTCACGTATATCAACTCATGTCTTTCGGCTTTTCCTGGTTATGGGTCGCCACAGCGGAACTCCGGTTCGCCAATGATTGGCAGTGGAATTTTACAGTGCTGAGTTGCTAGCCCGACACCCACACAGGTCACGTATATAATAATCTATAAACATACCAGTGTAAGGCCATTGTGTAGTGTAATAATACATGTAAGGGAGAGATCACTGCAGTGACTTAGAATGTTGTGAAAACTACACGGATATATTAGTTGTTAATTGAATCCTCTCTCACCCCTGCCATATGTGCATAATAATCCAATGACACTTCTCATCTGGTATGTGTACACTCCAAACATTTTTGGGACATATGTCCTAATGGTTAATAATTATTCACATTTGTTCCTGTGCATGTGCCATGTTAAAATACACCCATATTGGTGGCCTGTTGCCATCAATAAAACCCACATGCTCCTGCAATGGCCACTGTTGTTCCATATATGGGTGTGTTCTGCTTGCTTTGCAACTGTGTTAAATCTGGTGTGCCGGGTTAATGGGAATACCTATGCATGCTGTTATAACTAATCCTGAATGCTGTTGATTGTTACTAACCCATATCTGCCATAAATCTGTGACAACACAGCTTGTATGGGAAGGCCTGTCCCAGCAGACCCACCTGTCCCACCTCAGCTGGTCATGGCACCGGGCACCAGCACATCTGGGGCTCAGCCTGGGACCTCATCCTCTGTGGGCCCTGCACCACCTTCGGTAGGAACTGCTGCAGGGGATGGGGCTCACCCCCACCCTTGGTGCCGGCGTGGAGGGGAACCTGTCACCCATAAACAGGGCTGGCCCATGGTGCATAGGGAACTCAATCTGGAGTATCTAGAGTGTCTACACCAGCTTGAGGGCTGAGTGGTGCTATTATAGGGTGAGCCTGCTCCTCCTACACAGTCCCCAGCATAGCCACCTTTGAGGCCATGAAGGTGCAGTGGTGACTGCCCATGGGTGGGGACCTCAGTCCCACTGTTTCAACTGGGGGATCATGGGCTTGTGACTTCCAAACACCCCTCTCTGTCCAAGGTGTTTACCCCCCACATGTCATATATAGGCCCTGTATGCATCTTGTGTGTCTTGTCTGTTAACCTTCCCAACCTCCCTCCCCAAATATACCTACTACCCCTCCCCAACATCCCACTCTCAGCTGAAAAAAAGGGCAATCTCTTCCCACAAAAAAATCTTGCCCCATACATAGCTGTTCATTTTTGCATGTGTCCACTGGAAAAGTAATCTGGTCTAATTGGCTTCGCAATTAATATAAGTTGTCCTCATCCCTCTGCCAGGGGTTTGAGGGACCAGAAGTGCCTGCAAATATAGTGTATATGAACAGCTGTTGCTGTAGAAGAAATGGGCAGCTATGGACCTTTCCTATACCCTTCCTGCACATGCCTAGCTATTAGCTCTACTGTCTTTCCCTCTTTGTGCCCCATTTTTCACCACTTTCCTATCAATCTCTTTTCCTTCTCTTTTAAAGAAATTAGCGCGGGGATAAGTGGCAGTAAGCACTGTTGAGCAACGGTAAGTGGGTTTGTGAGGGTTTGTGTGAGGGTAAGCTATGCCTACACAGGTTGAGGAATCTGAAGCCAATTGACTGTAAGAAAATATTAGCGGAGGTTGGCAGTGCTTACCACCACGCAAACCCATGCAAACCCACTTACAACTGCTCAAAAGTGCCTTAATTGTACTGTATCCAATGGCCCTTGTTCTGCCTAGCAACAAAATAAGCAGCCTCTCCTTGGATCAAACCCAGGACGCTGCACACCATAGCCAAAGTGATTTACCACTAAGCCATCTCAAATATAGATATCCTTGATGTATTCACAAGCATATCATCCAGCCCAGTCATTCAACAGTACAGAGAATGTATTCCAACATGTAGATGTATGTGTGTGAGTAAATATATTATTGTCTAAGCAACAGATTGATATA
Source organism: Protopterus annectens (assembly GCF_019279795.1). Taxonomy (NCBI): domain Eukaryota; kingdom Metazoa; phylum Chordata; order Ceratodontiformes; family Protopteridae; genus Protopterus; species Protopterus annectens. The sequence goes on along the minus strand of NC_056729.1, from coordinate 238,639,795 downwards.
TATCTATATATATATATATATATATATATATATATATATATATATATATATATATATATACACATATAAATATTTATGAACATATAAAGATGCAAATGCCTACATCTATAGATATATATGTCCACATTTACATGTCTAAATATATACGGCAGGTTATATACTTATGTCAGCAGATATATAAATATATACATATATATATATATATATATATATATATATATATATATATATATATATATATACATGTATAGGTATATACGGGCATACATCTATAGATAATGGGGAAATAACAAGACATATATGTCCTCTTGCAACGTTAATGGGATTGAGAGGCCCCACACAATATACGTCTGGCACAAATAGGGATACTCCCCCCAGCCAAGCATGACCCCCCCCTGTAATACAGTACCAAGTGTTGCAGATCACATAACCAAGACCAGACTTGACATGGCCATCCCTAGGATACATATACACAGACACATATCTGCAGATACAGTTTCATATATCTATATATATATATATATATATATATATATATATATATATATATATATGTATATATATATATATATATATATATATATATATATATATATATATATATATGGGTCCCCTTGACTTCATCGACATGCCGAAACACCGACGCTAAGAAGACAGAGATGAGAAGTGAGGGATTTAGCGTTAGGGAGCGGACAGGTAAGTGTGTGCTAGTGAGGGATTTAGCGTTAGGGAGTGGACAGGTAAGTGTGTGCTAGTGAGGGATTTAGTGTTAGGGAGTGGACAGGTAAGTGTGCGATAGTGAGGGATTTAGCATTGGGGAGCGGACAGGTAAGTGTGATATAGTGTGGGATTATAGGGTTAGGGTGCGGGAAAGGTGAGTGTGCGGTAGTGACGGACTTTAGGTGTAGTGGTGGGTTAAGTGAGTTAGGGTTAGGGTGTGGGTAGGGTAAGTGTGCGATAGTGACGGAATGTAGGTTTAGTGGCGGGTTAAGTGAGTTAGGATTAGGGTGCGGGTAGGATAAGTGTGTGGTAGTGTCGGACCTTAGGGTTAGGGTTTGGGTTTGGGTTAATGCATGTATAGTTGTGTGTTATGTGTAGTTTATATTTTGTGTGTCGGTGTTTTGGGTGTCGGTGTTATGGTGTTCGGTTTTGTGAGTTGTCGGTTTTGTGCGTTTTCGGTGTCGTTTTGAGTGTCGGGTTTGTATGTCGGTGTTGTGATAGGGATCCATATATATATATATATATATATATATATATATATATATATATATATATATATATACATATGTATCTACACATACACACACAGAGATATGTACAGTAATATACATATGTAGTATGTGTACTCAATATGGAACAGCCAGTATTCCCACAGTCACCAGCTGGAAACTGTATGAGCCACCCATACGAATGACATTCATAGCCTGCAACATATACCCACAGACATATCAAAGGGTGTAACATCACACACAAGTGTGCATAAATGAATGTGAAAGCTTTATTAGTGTACCATGACAATTGTATATGCCATGTCATATAGCTGTTTAGACACTGACATCCATATGATCAGTGTAATACAACTGTGAAACAGTTATACTAAGACAGTAGTCTGGAAAAGTTGACATATGCTGCTATCCAGGCCAAGGCCTACAAGCAGTACATTAGTAATGACAGACTGGGCCACAGCATACCAGACAATAAACAGTACGTAATGCAGACATATAGGTCAGCAGCCTCTATCTACACTCTGCACACAATCCCTATGGGGGCAGACCCAGGTTGACACAATGGGATGTATCTGTTACATAACAAGGCATACCCGACACCATCACAATCACACTGACAAACAGAACATCCAGTATGGCAGGAGGCAGTAGGCCTGCAATTACCCAAGGTGGATTGTATGGTAAAGTACATCCAGATACCTTAAGGCAGTCTATCCCAGATACCCACACATGTTGTAACAGCTTAGGTTAGTCATGGTGCACCCACCTACACTCACTAATACTGGGCCATATACCACTGTTACATACACTGATCTCTGGAGTACATTAGAGCACACAGGTATTGTGTAGGTGAAACCCACACATATATGGCCCCAACCCCCCCAGTATGTGTAGGGGACATAACAGCATTGGAGTGATGGCAAGAATGCCAGCATGACATACACACATTCCACTATATAACAATCCCTGACAGCATGTCATATGTGCAAAGCTTGGTATGTAGGTGGAGGACAGAGGCTGGAACACAGGCACATATGTGTACAACTGTTGTCATACATTAAGCAAGATATGTATATGTGTACATATCTATATGGATATATGTATACTTATTTATACATATATGTTCACCATATGTCCTGCACATGGAGTGGAGCCCTACCTCAACTCCAATACTCCCAACATCGCAGTCATTTATGTAGTGCAGGTATATTTGTAGACTATTGCTACTGTAATAGGGATTGTCTTCACAGAAATGATGCATCTGTGAGGCCACATCTGCTTTTGACATGTGCGCCATTTGCTACTTACAGACATCCTAAGGTCATCATAATACAGTACCACTGCTAGCACAATAACACCCCTGTGGACTACAGCTGCAATATGGCCAATATATGTGGACAGTCTGACACACTCAGGTCATTCCAGGGGTATACACAGAACCCCTTCATGCAAGACATGTGGACCAGGCCTGTCAATGCAGATGTTCACAGCCATCTATATGGGTTTAACACATACATACTGGTATACATTTGCCCCCATAGGTTATGCATTCATACACCCCTGTCTGTCCTGACACATAATAACCGCTGGTACAGAGGTGCCATGGCAACATACTGTCCACTAGTTAGTGACATGCATCTGAACAGCATCCCACTGCTTTGTCTGACAGACATGACTGTTATGGTGGCCAGGCAGCAGTACATCTGGCAAGTATCTGGACATGACATCTCACTGGATAAGTACAGTAAGCTGCTAGGCATGTAACAAAGCATAGTGCAGGCTACAGGCAGACTGACCCAACACTGGGCTATATCTCCTATATGGGAATACACATGTATCTGCATAGATAGCAGGCTCTACAGGCATGTCACTTCACAGAGTAACAGACAGCTGTGTGAAAGTGCATAACCACAACCAGTGTGAACACAGACACAGCCACATATGGTAAGCTAGCTTACTATTACAGTATATGGACTATCTGATGTACACCATCCTCATATGGGCCACTCATACAACAACCCTACATATACTGGGCCACTACACAATGTGGTCTGATGGCTGTCTGTGGTTTGGGACATATTTGTGTCTACCCCTACAAACCTGTAAGCTGATAGGGTGACATACAGTGGAGCAGCATGTAACATCAAATAGAACAGGACCAAGAACAATGACATCTACCACAGTCTCTACACAGGCCAAGGTACATATGCACTATACACACACTGTCAACAATTACCAGACTTACACATACCTCAGTACTGTACACACACCCACAGAATGCCCAGGCTATGTCCTCAAATAGAATCCCTACTATATAAAACATATGTAGCAGTCTGATTTTCCATTGGCTTATCAGATATGCTGTCACTGAATATGGTGTATAGAACATATGCACGCCCTACTGCATGACATGTCTACAAAGGTTGACAGGGTTGTGGCTGGGGGCACCAACACAGGCTCAATATTGACATGTCGCTGTGATGATCTCATACATTACCTGTTGTAACAGGGTTTGATGCAATATATGTCCTATAAGGGATATGGCATCAGTAACTCTCCTGGCTGTCATGATCTACTGACTGCAATCCTCACACTAACTTTTGCATTTGAGAGATAAGTGCTCTATGGGTAACACAAGGAACACAAGGCACCACACACTGCCCAGTCTGCAGATGACCCTACAGATGGGGATTCCTCATAAACATAGCACTGACATGGCAAGGATTAAAACGTGTAGGACAGCCATATCCACATACACCCTGTTAAACCAATAGTACAGTCTGTAGTCCAGACAGGCACATCCTCCTCCTGTGTGTTGGCCTGTTTCCACAGTGTATGTTGTCAGAGCTAAGTCCCAAATCCATCTGTGATGCTGTTTGCCAAACAACAGATCTAGTTCCTGTTCACAGTGAATGAAAAGGCCCAACACCGACATGACGTTCCTAGATATTGGAGTGGGTTTCCATGCAACTGGCTATGGGAATGTTACCATAGCTGTTCCACATGCAGTCAGCTAGAGGAGGGCTGTAATCTGTGGAGAGGCCATCAGCTGATCATGAGCATCACTGACAATACATATGCCATTGCCTAAGCAAAGCAGGTGTAAGTCTTCACATCCATCAGAGAGGTAGTGAGAGAGGCAGACAGAGGCAAAGATAAGTCAGGGTGGGTTGGGAGAGTAAAAGGTAAGCATGTTTGTGTCACACACCTATCAGTCCAGAGTATTGAACCTGTGACTGACTATGTACTGATATCACATCTGTTATCCACGCATGATGGACATTGTGAATTATGCTAGTGGCACCATATAGGAAATACTAAAAACACACTCAACACTGGGTACAGTGGTTGCACACTCACAACCACCTCCACACAGGACATGAATGACAAGCATCAACACATTAAGACACACACATGCACACACCTGTCACGTTTGGGATTAGAACCCCTACCTAACTAGTTGTTACACTACAGCACTATGCCATTACAGAAGGTACCACAGAGATTACTGGAGTACTCTTTACCCAAAGGATTATTTTACCGTGAGTGACAGCAGGACTGCAAAAGTAGAGCGAATGAATTGTAGTGAGTCTGCCTAGCCAAACATGCAGTGCTCTCTACACAGACACAGGAGCAGACACAAAATCATCCACAACTCCCATGTGTGGAATAGAACCCCTACCAGAGTTCCATATCACCCTACAGCATTACGCTGTTATAGCACACACCACAGAGATTGCTGGACTACTCTTTCCCCATAGATGTACTTCACAGTGATTGACATCAGCAAGATTGCCAAAGTAGGGCATTTGAATTGTACTGAATGTGACTAACCTAAATTCCCTAATCAGTCTCTATGCATTCACCGCTGTTCTGGCCAGAACAAAAATAACCTGCCTTTGCAGGTCATGAACCCAGGACCCTGTACACTATAGTCACAGTAATTAACCACTAAGCCATCACAACAGTATATGGGACTGTGGTTCCACCAAAGCTATCCCACCATAGTCTAATCAAACTGAACATGTGAAAGGAATGTATATGCAGTTGTCCGTAAAATGTAAAAGACATCTACAAAGCCAACTTCATGCTACTCAAGGCAGAAGTGACAATGTTTGTGACACCCATGGAGACAGGAGCTGACAGTTCAACTGATGAATCCAGCACTAAGGCACTGTATGAGCACAGCCACTTGTGCATGATTCCTGACATCCCATATAGAACCACAACACTCACCTCCCAAATAATCAAGCCAGTCTGGTGGTCTCCTGCCAGTAACAGAGTACACAACAGATGGTAGACACTGTTGAAGAAAAAAGGATATTTCAAGGATGCAAACAACTCCCTTACCAGCCCCAGTAAGACATTGAAAATCCCTCATGGAATTCTCCAAAGCTGATTATGTAACAAAAATCACCACAGATTCCACAGACAACCACACAGCATTCTATAGTTATGCCCGAATTCTAACTGGCAATTCTCAAAATTGCTCTGAGCTGCAACAGAATGACATTACATAGTCTGCTCCCATGGAATGTGCCAATATTCTGGAAGATTGCTTTAGTGCCACATTCACCCCCTCACACCCCCAAAACGGCCCAAGTCAATACATAAAGGGTTCCGTTGCCCAATAATCATGGCCATACAGGCAGACAATGCACTACCCACAACTACGAATACAGCATCCATGGGACCAGATGACATCCTGGGATGTGTACTACATGCACTACAAAATGGAATGGCAACTCACCTAACTGTCATGTGTAATCATAGCCTCGCATCAGGCCTGGTGCCCACTGAGTGGCACACAGCTGCAGTTATCCCACTCCACAAGGGGTGCTCCACCTGTGATCCCTGGAACTACTGTCACATCAGTCTGACGTCCCTGATCTGAATGGCTATGGATTGCATTATCAGGGATGTTTTGATCACAGACATTGGCAACCCTCAAACACTGGACCCCACACAGATTGGGTTCATGGAGGCCCAGTCTTGTCTACTGAAACTGATTGACTGCTTTGACTCAGTCTGCATAGGTGTTGAAGAGGGTAAGGCAGTCAACAAAGCCTATGTGGACCTCACCAAGGCCTTCAATACCATCCCCCAGTCTGGAAACATAGATTAACATACTAATCCAGCCATGCATTCCTATGCCACTTACTGCATTGCCACATGGCTTACTGACAGAACCCAAACTGTAGGTGTAACTGACTCCAACTCCATCCCCAGACAAGTGACAAGTGGAGTACCTAAGGGTTCAGTCCTGGGACCACTGTTGTTTGACATCTACATCTCTGCAGTACAGGTCAACACTATGGGACTCTGGCTAACAAAATTAACAGATGACTGCATTATGACAGTCGTTATGGGCCTGACAGTACTACATGATATGTTACTGATACCAGCCTGACATCATGCAGGTGGGATTGAGTACTGTTAACATCTTATGCCCTTGCCATGTAAGGTCCTGGTTATGGGATCTACAACATTTGGTAGTGTATTGAAGGGCAGACGTGTTTGGCTGTGAGAGGAATACATATTCGTGCATGACGTGTGTTGTTTGTGCCTGTCAACCCCATTAATGGAGAATGTGGACATATATGTTTCTGCTATGTTCCCACTTTATCTATAGATGTATGTCCATATATAATTATATAGCTATATATATCTGCTTACATATATGTGTATATATATATATATATATATATATATATATATATATATATATATATATATATATTTACATATATCAATATGTTGTATCTGTTTTGACATACATTCTCTGCAATGTTGTATGACAGGGCTGGATGATATGTTTGTGAATACAACAGGGTTATGTATATCTGAGATGACTTAGAGTCCAATCACTTGGGTTATGGTGTGCATGGTCCTGGGTTCGAGCCTCTCAGAGGTTGCTTATTATGTTGCTAGGCAGAACAAGGGCCAATTGATACAGAGTGATTAAGGCACTTTAAAGCAGTTGTGCGCGGGTTTGTGTGGAGGTAAGCACTGCTAAAGTCTGGTTACAGTTTCTTATACTCAGTTAGCTGCTGAATTGCTTAGCCTGTGTAGGCATTGCTTAGCTCTGCGCAAACCTGCGCAAACCTGCTTACAACTGCTTTAAAGTGCCTTAATCACTGTGTATCCAATGGGCACTGTTTTGCTCAGCAACAAAATAAACAGCTCTCACTGGACTTAAACTGAGGACCCTGCACACCATAGACAAAGTGATTCACTCCTAAGCCATGACAGCTATATATATATATATATATATATATATATATATATATATATATATAGGTATATATGGCCATACATTTGTAGATAGCAATGTCAGATTAACAAATACACATATGTCCACATGCACCATTAATGGGGTTGTGAGGCACCACACACTATACATCTTGTACAAATAGGCATCCCCCCACAGCCAAACAAGTGGCTGGCCTTGATGTCACATGTATGGGTATGGCTTTGCACCCCAGCCTCTCAGCTAATTTACATCTGTTATCCCTGTATGGTTCACATTGTGATATATTGTAAGGCCACCATAAAAGAAATAAGCAAAACCCCCTCCACTTTGCCCACACTCACAACCACCTCTACACAGGATATGACTTACAAACACACACACACATGTTATGTTTGGGTGTTGAACCCCTACCTAACTAGTTTATTACACTATAGCACTGCACAGTTATAGTACGTGCCACGGATATTAGTGAACTCCTTTTTCCCCAAAGGTATATTTCACATTGAATGACATCAGCAGGACTACCAAAGTAAGGCATTTGAAATGTACTGTGCGCGAGTAGTCTATAATGCATTCCTCCATGCACAGACAATGAAATACACACAAAACATCCAGAACTGCCATGGGTGAAGATGGAACCCTACCACAGTTCTAGATCACACTACAGCTGTACGCAGTTACAGGACATGCTACAGAGATTACTGAGCTACATCCTTCCCAGAGGTGTATTTCTAGGTGGGTGACATCAGCAGCCTTGTCAAAGGATTGTGAGTACCCTAAAAACATCACTCTCTACTCAGTCAGACACACATGCACACACACAGACACACACACACACACACACACACACACACACACACACACACACACACACACACACACACACACACACACACACACACACAGTTGCCAAGTCTGGGGATAGAACACCTACCTATCTACTTTATCACACTACAGCAGTACACAGTTACAGGATGCACTACAGAGATTACTGGGCTATGATATTCCTGGAGGTACATTTCTAGGTGAGTGACATCAGCAGCCTTGCCAAAGGTGAGTATAGGAATTGTACGGAGTGTGAGTAGCCTAAAAAGCATTTCACTCTACACAGTCAGAGACAGAGAGACACGCACACAAACACACAATCACACAATTGCCAAGTCTGGGGTTAGAACTACTATGTAACTAGTTTATCACTACAACAGTACACAGTTATGGGATGCACCATGGGGATTACTGAGCTACAGCTCTCCCGGAGGTGTATTTCACATTGGATGACCTTAGCAAGCTTGTCATGATACTGCTATGGGGAGGGCGGTGTGTGCATCGGCCATAACCCATTCATGTAGGGGTTGTCAAGCCACATGCAGGCACACACATGGTCATATGCCACAGGTACATGTATACAGCTACTAGATGACTACTTCCTTGTACAGTCATGTTGCACAGCTGGCACATGCACCATATAGTCTGTCATGCTGACAGATACTGGTGGCTAGTATCTGCAGTGAGTGACACCTGCACCTCATGTGTTTGTTGCCCTTTGGCTGTGTGCTGGGTGGGGCAGGCCCAGATGGCACCTTGTCATGGGCACCCTCTTCCACACATCTATGTCCATCTACCTGTGGCTTATTATAGTGTGTTGTCCTTACATATATGTCTGTATTCCCATCCACTGTGTGTGTGCAAGGCAGGAGTGGTGCATACTGACATGTGTCTGCACTGAGAACTACAACTGCCAGATATGTCTGGTCCACTAGTGTTTGCAGACATGGCCTTCATGTGTTTCAGTGTGTGAGCATGCCCAGTATGACTTTTCAGTATGTTGTTGACTGACATTGCCTTCATTCATCTAAGTGTGTGAGCATGCCCAGTATGGCCATCTATACTGCATGTGTGGATCAAGTCCAGGTAGTTTGTACTGCAGTGCGGTACTTTGTGTTGTACACTGACAGGTAGCATGTTGTGTCTGCAGGGTATACATTGTTCATTTGGCATTGACTGTTGTTACATTTCTGCATAGCGGGATGGGCACCTGACTGTTTCTACATTTCTACACAGGAGTAGGGGGTGGCGACACCTGACTGTTACTATAAGTGTTAGTAGGATGGTGGGGCACACCTGACATGTTTACTCATTTGTTAGGACTGCACTGGTATGTCAGGTACACCATTTCAGTCTGTGGACTTACCTATCATGCTGGCTAGAGTCATACCAGTGTACTACAGATCTTAGCTTTCTCTACTTACATATTAGTTTTTGACTTCCTAGATTTCACAACTTCCATCCAACTGCCTGGCCTGCTGCACTCTGTCTTTGTAGGCCTGGGGGAGGGGTTACCAATAGGTCTCATTCAGAGGCCATAGTGCAGCATTTGTTTGTGTTTGTCTACACCTATCCTGCTGGCTGTGACTGTTGTTGAGTATGTGCCCCAACAGACTGGCATGTGTGAGTCACATACCTTGTAGGTGTCCCAGTATTGAGGGCGGTGCTGCAGGGCTGTCTATGTCGGATGCACATAGTGCACTCCCTATACATGGCTGAGCACAGGTAGTGTCATGCTTGGCATCCCTTTTACTGTATGTGTGAGTTGGAGAGAGGTGTCATTCCATGGGTCCCTACTATGTCAGTGCATGTGCTATGTGTTGCCTCTTTGCCAAGGCCAGGGCATACTGGGCACGCCTCCTTCTGCCTACCGGGGCAGGCTCAGGTTGTTCCTTCTCCAAGTCACTCTGTGCCTGTGCAGGCCTTGGCACTGGTAAGGGGCTGTATGGCCCTGCCCCATGCTGTTCCTGCTGTAGCTGTTCCCACAGGGTCATATTGTGTAGCATGGCACATACAAGGACAATTTGGGTACATGTAGTTGGTGAGTACTGCAAGGCTCGACCGGATGCGTCCAGGCACTGGAACCAAGACTTGAGCATCCCAAACACATGCTCTATTATGATTCGTGTTTATGCATGTGCCTCATTATGGAGTTCTTGTTCGGGTGTGTGTGCATTTCTGATTGGTGTCATCAGCCATGGCTCCAGTCCGTATCCAGCATTCCCCATTAGGTGACTGTGTGGGATGTCCTCATTGGAAAATGTCTGGTACAGCTGTGTCAGATGCCAGATGTGGGAACAGTGGTAGCTTCCAGGGCAGCCAGCACACACATTCATTATTATGCCCTGGGCATCGCACACAACCTGGCAGTTGATGGAAGGGAAGCCCTTGCATTTGATGTAGACCCTACCCCACTCACCTGGTGGTGCTTTAATGCATATGTGCATGCATTCTATTGCACACACTACCTCAGGGTATTCTGCTATTTGGTGGAAGAGATGCATATTGCTGGCCAACGCCTCATGGGTGATGGGAAAATATACCTGCTCATCGACATGTGCTGACATGGCACCCAGGAACTGTTGGAATACCCTGGATGCTGATGCCTGTGAAATCCCCATCATATCCCCAGTTGCCGTTTGGAAGGTACCCGTGGCTAGTATTCTTAGTCCTACACATACCTTGGTATCCACTGGGATGGGTTCTCCTCTGTTAGTTCTGTGTGTGAAGCGTGGTTGGCACAGCTCAACAATTTGCTGTAGAGGTCCCTGTCCACCCTATAGTGCTCCACTATCTCCAGCTCATGTAGCCCTTGGTAGGTTACCCTGGGTCTGTACACTCTTCTCCGTCTCATCACTGTGGGTTGCTCAGCAGCATTCACATTCTCACCACCCTCAGCTTCTTGCACATGCTGGTTTATGATAGCAAAAGCAGCCCCTAACATTTTTTTCTCTTGCATTCGTTTTGTAAAATTTCCCCATCTGTATATACAGGTGGTGCAGAGATTTTGGGAAAAAATAAGGGGGGCAGGTGTTTGCATAGTTTATAGTGGTGTGCTTGGCTGGGTTGGACTGCTGCCAATGTAATTGGCTGTTTCTGATACATTTCACCTGTCAGCTAAGCTAGTTCTCTTTGATTGCCTTCCTACTAGTGTTTTCCCTTCCCATTGCTTCCCAATTTAAGCCTGTGTGCGTGCCATGCAAACGGAGTGCTCAAATGTGCACAGGGCTGCTATTTCCTGGTTTAACTTCCTTTTCCTTCCTGTAAGACCCGGTGCGCAGCGCACACACCCACTTACTCTTTGTAAAGAGTGCTAGGCAGTTTGGACACACCTCTAGCTTAGCTGTGCTAAGCTAGGCACAGTCATGAGCCACAGGGCTCCAATCTGCTTACAGTATGGCTGACTCACCCCACCATGATGTCACCTATATCCTAGTCTTGCACCCAGCTATTTATACTCTTACACTCTTGGGACCTGCCTCACACCCTGGGAAAATCTGGGATTCACTAACCTTTCCTTCATTTGCATAGGATTGCCTACTAATGCATAGTTACATGTCCCATACTGAGCCTCCCCCCTTAGCAACCACTACTCACTAGCCAAGTTGTCTTTTGCCTGCGATTGACTTGCATGGCAGAATACTGATTTTTGTTACAATGCTCTTTTTCAGTTTATTTTCCTATTTTCCCACTGATCCCATTTGCGCGCCGCTGCGCTATGTTTAAACAGCCGAGATTGGCAAAAAAAAAATTAAACTTGTTATATTTATTTTTTAAACAGTTTGTAATGCCAATGGCCTTCTACTTGGCCATTGGTATGCTTCCTCAATAATATGCAGCCTTTATTTGGAGCTGTCATAGCTCCATTTTGGAATTTGCAGAAATGTACTCGGTTAGTAACCGAGTACATTTCTGCAGATTGCACTTGTCTTGCACGGACTATTGCAAGCTTCCTGGATTGCAATACCACCTCATTTGCATGGATTTTTCCAGCAAACGAGGGTAATTTGCATACAGGAGCTCGGTCCATGCAGGATTAGCCTAAGAGCTCACGTGCACTTCCCGGGAGCTCATTCCTGGATTGGCTATATTGCCAAAAATAGCTCTTAAACTAATCATTCACGCTATAAAGGGCTTTGTAAATCCATGGGAGAGTTTTCTCATCAGCACTAAACATTTCCAATTCTTGCATATGATGTTACAAATTGAATGAGCATTGTTTGTATATTTCATCCCAAACCTAATCTTATTATTGATATTATTCTCACGTAATGTATGTCTATCGGTATCTAAATCTTGTGTGTAATATAGTATATATATATATATATATATATATATATATATATATATATATATATATATATTTAAAATTCTGTCTCCCATCATATATTGGCATCTTGTTCATTTCCAACACGTGCTTTTCATAACCTCTTTCTAAAAAGTTGTTAGTCATAGTATCAATAGTATTCCTAAAAGTGTGCATAATCTAGAAGCCCTTGCATATGGTCTCCTTACAATATTCGGGTAGATATGCCTAGGGTGCATACTATCTCCAGTTAACAGATTGTATCTCCAACATTTTTACAGTGCATAGAAGTATTCAAAGCACCCATGTTATCAACAACAACATGTATATCAAGAAAATCAATCTCAGCATTTGAACACAACATGGTAAACTCTGAAACATCCATAGTACAAGTTAGATAGGCTAGAAATGTTTCAAGTTCACATAGTGAACCTCCCCATAAAATAAGCACATCATCTACAAAACAATGATAAAAAGCCAAATATTCTAAGAACCCATGTGCAGAGAATACTCTTTCATCCTCTCATTTACTTAAAACCAAATTAGCTTAGAAATTTGCACATGGAGTACCCATGGCAACTCCACAATGCTGTAAAAAGATCTCATCATCATACATAAAAACATTATTTCTCAAGACAAGATCTAATGGAAGACAAGTAGTATTAACAGTTGTAACTCGATAATGACTCTTACTAGCTAATGCATGTCTGATAGCTTCAACATCAAAATCAATAGGTATTGATGTAAACACATTTTTATGTCCAAGGTTACCAACAACAGACTTTTAGCATTTCATTTGCCACTCAGAAACTCATGTAAACCATGTAAAAGTTGCTTAGTGTCTTCCAAAATGTGGAGAAACAGATGCATAACTGTTTTCAACCTCTACTCTATGAGAATAGAACATACTTGTGTAACCCAACCCTCTCATAGGTTCATAGGTTCATAGGTTCATAGGTTCATACTAGGCTATCTGCCCGAGGGCATTTACAAGCCTAGCCCATAGTTTTGTGGCTTACACCACCCCTTTAGTATGGGGAACTATACCCATTATTTTGCTGTGCCTCTGTTGAGCAGTGACACTGAGGTAATCCCTGGGGTATATCTGCGATCTCCCATCCATTGGTCAAGATTTCTCTTGAACAAGGCCAGCGAGGTGCTCTGCCTCACATATACTGGGATTTTATTCCACAGCATAGGGAGTCTTTGGGTGATGAATCTATCCCTCCAGCACGTCCTATTAATAGCCGTGTCGAGGTTTAAGTCTCCCGCCCTTGTGGCTCTGACGGATCTAGATTTTTTGAGGTGAAGCAACAATAAGCCATAGGGGTGGGTTGCTAACATCTTTATGTAATTTTGGTGGTCCCTTGATAGTAGGAATAACAGGATGTTTAATATTAAGGGAATCATATACATTGCCATCAATTGATCTATTCATCAAAAGCTCATACAAAACAAGTTTAAAGAACAATAAAATAAGACCAAAAGTTCAACGTTCACATGGTTTTAATAAAAAGCAAAGCTTTTGAGACACAAGTCCTTTTTCAGTGCATAAAACACTTTACAAATTACCATTTTTAAATATATAAAGCCAGCCAATAAACAACACTAATAAACTTATGTGACATTGACAGCATCAAAAAATAAGAAAATACTTAAAAATAAAGTAAAAAGTAACAAAATACAATTATTTTACAACACATCACATTTGGCTTTTAAATTTGGTTTAATACTATTTGCAAAATTCAGACCCAGAAGAATATCAGATCTGAAAAAAATAATCCATTTATATTCAGCAATTTCAGTGGCATTAACAATGTTATCACCCCTTTCACTCACATTTCTGTAAAATACAAAACTTAAACTTATGAGAATTACCTTTATCTAATATGTGTTTATAAAGTGCATATGTCTCTACACATCTACATATTTCAGAAAGATGTGCCCCTATCCTTTCTTTCAGCTTCATATTAGTTTCACCTATGTAGAAACTATCACATTCTACACAGTTAGCAATGTAAACAAGATTAGTAGTGTGATATGTACCTGAAGCCCTTATAATAATTTTTTTCTTTGTGATGGGGTGTATAAAATTAGTATCTACATTGATATCACTACAAAATGCACAATTATAGCAGGGACAGTTCTAGTTCTACTAAATTTAGTTCTTGATTTACCATTTCTCCTTACGTCCTTATTACAGAGGATCTGCTTTGAATTATTTTTTCTTATAAATTAAATTAGGCTTATCACCCACAAGACTAGCAACTTCTGCATTAGAGAGCAGAATGGACCAATTCTTACCCACTATCTTAATCATATTTGTATAACTATTATATTTCAAGCAATAACCCATATTGTATCTATTAATGACATGAGTCACATTCTCCATCTGAGTGACACCAGATGAATGCATAAAAGGTTTAACAGAGTGATGCCTTTCATCAATGACAGCATTTTTAGCAGTGTTAATAATGGTTTCAGTATAACCCCTGCTCTTAAAATCATTAGCCATACTGTCCATTTCTTTAAGAAAATTCCTGTCTTCAGTATTTAAATGGCTTGCCCTTATAAATTGGATTTTTAATACCCCTTTATACATAGGCCTAGCATGTATGCTACTGTAATGAACATACCTTGTAGCTTGTACATCTTTTATATATATCCTTGTTTCAAAATAACCATCTTTAGTGACCATTTCCACATCAAAACAGTGGATGGACTCAAGAATGATTAAGATCAAATTTTAAAAAATCAGTACTAGTCTGTAAGAAATCAATAAAAGCTTGTAGTGAATGAACATCATTGCAGCACAGCAAAAACATGACATCTACAAAACGCTTATAAAACTGTAAATTTCCATTCATAAAACTACCAATGGGGTTATAAATAGCCTACTATTCCCAATTTGCCAATACTAAATTTGCATAAGTGTTGGCCACAGGTGTGCCTTAGGCCACTCCCATACTCTGATGATAATAAGTTCCATCATACATAAAAACATTATTGTTTAATACTACATCAATCACAGAGCATATAAGTTCTGTTTCACTACTAGTAAAGGTCATATGCTTGTGTAAAACAATTGTGCATATAAACCAAAGTCATTGGGTATAACGGCGAATAGGGACATAATGTCCATAGTCACCATAAGTATCCCACTATTGTTATAAGACTCTGACCATGATTTCAGATTCTTAAGAAATGCATTTGTATCCTTAATGGAACTTTTACTCATAGGCAATAAAGGTGCCAGTTGTTGTTCCAAATATTTAGACAAAGCAGCAGTTATCCATTTACTTCCCGACACTACGGGCCTCATGGGAGGGTTACATAAATCGTTATGGATCTTAGGTAACCCATAAATAATGGGTACCACTGTCTCCGACATACATAAATAGTTATAAACTTCTGGTAAAATTGACTTAACCTTAGAAATCACATTCATAGTGAAAACCTTATAAACTTTGTTAAAGGTTTCATCTTGCAGCAATAATTTATACATCAGCTCACAATATTTACCAGCATCAATTAATACAATTTTCCCTCCCTTACCAGCCTCTTTTATAATAAAAGTTTCATTTTCATAAGGTTCCATAAGGCTTCTCTTTCATTAGAAGAGATGTTAAAGTATATACAATTTTCATTATTTTTAAAATATAAATCATAAATCTCCTGTTCACACATAGAATAGAAAGCCTTAACTCTGGGTGCACTAATAGGAACTAAGGTACTTGAATGCTTTAAAATATTTGTTTCATTCTCACAAGCATTTTTTACAATAATTTTAAATAATTATTTCTAGTAAACAGATGAGTAAATCTATTATATTAACATGGCAAGATGGTATAAAAGACATACCTTTACTTAAAACTGCAATTTCAGCATTGTTCAATTCATAACTTGACAAATTTACTCTATTACTGTCCATATAACTAAGTCCTTATTTGCTTCTTGCTCCATGTAATCCGTCCTACCTTGTTGTGGAATGCTGACTTTGAGGTTCCCCTGCCTGCTTTTAAATTCTGAAACTTGCTCTGACCCCTCGAGCATTGCCTGGCATGAACAGGCTACTATAATTGGAAATATGGAGCTACTAAAAAAGTAGCATCTTTCTGCTCATTAGCATTTACTGTTTCTATAGTTTTATTACCAACATTTAGCTCAGTTGTTTGTAACATAACCTGTGCTTCAGGAGATGAGCCTGGTTGTTCAATTGTAAAGCTGTCTAACTCTGAGGAAGCATTGCCACATCTAGGTAAAAATCTATGAGGCATTAACTGCATTTATATCATTTAATTCAATATTAGGTGCGGAGTTAGTATTAACAATAAAAGGCTGAGATACATATTCAGCTACTATATTACCAGCTGAACCACCAGCTGATATAGATGATGTCACCTGGATATTCGTTCTCCGCCAATGAAAAATATCATTCATCTTAAAGTCATTGCAGCCCCTTATTATCTTTTGCTTTTTTTGTAAAATTAGTTTCTCTTCCAAGCTCTTCATCTTTTCAAGCAGAGCATTGTATTCAGTGCTTAATAATGGGAAATTTGAGGAATCTGTTAATTTATCTTCAAGCTGCTCAATTTCAGAAGAAAAAAGCACTTCATGTTTGAACAAAAAGTCATTAATTAACTGCATATAATCGGCACTCAGCTTAAGATTTAGTTGTTGCCATTTAAGGAGCAGCTCAGGATATTTATTGCCATATGTTGACATTTTGGTAATGCATAGACCTCTAGGCACTATTCCCATATCTAAGTAAGCACAAAATCTAACCCCCGGATTCAACAAGCCCTGCACGGTGTGCAGGACTAGTGCAGGAGCTCCAGCAGGTAATATGTCTGCCGTGAGATCCAGGAATAAGCTGTGGGGATGTGCATGAGCGCTCCTGCACTAGTCCTGCATGGACTCAGCCCCTGTATGCAAATTACCCCATTTGCAGGAGAAATCCATGCAAATGAGGTGAATTTGCGATCCAGGAAGCTGGAAGCCAGCCGTGCAGGACTAGTGTAATCTGTAGAAATGTACTCTACCAGTAACAGAGTACATTTCTGAAAACTACAAAACAGAGCCATGACAGCTCCAAATAAAGGGTGGATATTATGTAGAAAGCATGCCAATGGCCAAGTATAAGGCCATTGTCATGGAACACAATTGCAAAAATAAGAAAATCAACTTTTATTTTTTTTTAGCTGATCTTGGCTGTTTAAGAGTAGGACAGCGGTTCGCAAATGGGATCGAGCAAAAACTAAGAACAAATAAATAAATAAAATAAGCATTCTAACCAAAATCACTATTTTGCCATTATATTCAATGGCAGGCAGAAGACAAAATGGCTAGTGAAAAGTGGTTGCTAAGGGGGGAGGCTCAGTGTGGGACCTGTAACTACGCATCAGCAGACAATTCTATGCAAATGAGGGGAATGATACTGAATCCCAGATTTCCCCTGCATGCTAGTCAGCAGCCAACAGTGTAAGAGCAGGAATAAAGGCAAGCCTAGGAGTTAGCTGATATCATAGGTTGGTGTCAGGATTACTGTAAGCTTATTGGAGCCCTGTGGCTCGGGTTTGCCCTTAGCTTAGCAGAGCTAAGCAAGGGTGTGTGTCTGAGACTGCCTGTCATTCTTTACATTGCCTAAGTGGGTTTGCGTGCTGTGCACCGGGTTTTAAAGGGAAAAAAAATAAACCAGGAAATAGCAGGTCTGTGCCCATTTGAGCACTGTGTTTGCATGGCACGCCCCCAGGCTTAAACAGGAAGGCAATGGGAAGGCAAAACAGCAGTAGGAAGGTAATCTAGGAGAACTAGCATAGCTGGCAGGTGAAATGTATCAGAATCAGCCAATTGCACAAGCAGCAGACCAGCTCAGCCCAGAACACTACTAAGAACTATGCAAGCACCTTTCCCTCTGTTTTTTCCCACATACTCCCCATAACCAGTATATACAAGTGGGTAACTTTTAACAAACAAAAACAACAAAATGATAGGAGCTGCAGCAGCTATCAGGCATCAACATGTGGAAGAAGCTTAGGGTGGTGAGGATGAGAATGCTGTCGACCAACCCTCAGTGAGGAGAAGGAGAAGGGTGTACAGACCCAGGGTAACCTACCAGGGGCTACATGAGCTGGAGATAGTGAAGTGCTATAGGGTGGAAGGGGACCTCCTACAGCAAATTGTTGAGCTGTGCCAGCCACACCTGACACACAGAACTAACAGAGGGGAACCCATCCCAGTGAATACCAAAGTATGTGTAGGCCTAGGAATACTAGCCACAGGTACCTCCCAAAGCCCATCTGGGGATATCATGGGGATCTCACACACACCAGCATCCAGGGTATTCCACCAGTTCCAGGATGCCATGTCAGCACATACCAGTGAGCACGTTTATTTCCTCAACACCCATGAGGTGTTGGCCAGCAATATACGTCTCTTCCACCAAATAGCAGAATACCCTGAGGTGGTGGGTGCTATAGACTGCACGCAGCTACGCATCAAAGCACCACCCAGTGAGTGGGGTAGCATCTATATCAACCACAAGGGCTTCCCCTCCATCAATTGGCAAGTCATGTACGATGCTCAGGGCATTATAATGAATGTGTGTTTTGGCTGCCCTGGAAGCTATCACGATTCCCACATCTGGCATCAAATGCAGCTGTACCAGAGATTTGCCAATGAGGGCATCCCTTATGGTCACCTAGTTGGGGATGCTGGTTGCGCAATGCAGCCATGGCTGATGACACCCATCAGAAATGCATACACACCCGAAAAAGAACTCCATAATGAGGCACACGCACAGACCAGAATTATAGTTGAGCATGTGTTTAGGATGCTCAAGTCATGGTTCCGATGCCTGGACACATCTGGTGGAGCCTTGCAGTACTAACCAGCTACATGTACCCAAATTGTTATCTTATGTGCCATGCTACACAATATGATCCTGTGGAAACAGCTGCAGCAGGAACAGCACAGGGCAGGGCCACACAGCCCCCCACCAATGCCAAGGCATGCACAGGCACAGAGTGACTCAGAGGAGGAACAACCTGAGCCTGCCCCAGTAGGCAGATGGAGGTGTGCCCAGTATGCCCTGGACTTGGCAAAGAGGCAACGCATAGCACATACACTGACACAGTAGGGACCCAGGAAATGACACCTCTCTCTGACTAGCACAAACAGTAAAAGGGATGCCAAACATGACAATACCTGTGCTCAACCATGTATAGGGAGTGTACTATGTGCATCCAACATAGGCAGCCCCCAGCACCATCCTCAATACTGGCACACACACACAAGGTAAGTCACTCTCCTTACCAACTGCTGATTGGAGTAGTATGTGTTGTTACTTGTGTCTATGGTAGGGATGTGAGCATGCAAGGGAAGTGGGTGGCTGAATAGGAGGCCAGCAGATAGTAGACATCTATAGTGGCAGCATGAGATCTGTAACAAATACTGGTGTCACCATAGTAGCCAGTACTACACTTGGTGACAAAACCCACTGCAGGAAATGTGCTGGGCCACATGTGTGTCCATATGACACACACATGCCAGTCAGTGAGGTTCACATACCCCACAGTCTCAGCCAGCAGGACAGGTGTAGATAAACACAAACAAAAGCTGTGCCAAGGTCTGTGAATGATGCCTATGTGTAACCTCCCCCCAAGCCAACACCGACAGACTACATCAGGTCAGGAATTGGGATGATAGTTCTGAAGGGTAGGAAGTCAGAAACAGATATGTAGGTCAATCAAACCTAAGACCTGTAGTACAATGCTATGCCTCTAATCAGCATGATAGGTTAGAAAACAGAATGAAAGGGAATACATGACATACCATTACAGTCATAGTGTACAAGTGTCAGGTGTGCCCCCCAATCCTGTGTAGACATGTAGTAACAGTCAGGTCTGCCCCCCAATCCTGTGTAGCAATGTAGTAACAGGCAGGTGTTCCCCCCATAGCCTACGTAGACATGTAGTAACAGTCAGGTGCACCCCCCCAATCCTATGTAGAAATGTAGTAACAGTCAGGTGTTCCCCCCCAGTCATGTGTAGATATATGTAGTAACAGTCAGGTGTGCCCCCCAATCCTGTGTAGCAATGTAGAAACAGTCAGGTGTGCACCCCATAGCATATGTAGACATGTAGCAGCAGTCAGGTGTGCCCCCATCCTATGTAGACATGTAGTAACAGTCAGGTGTCCCCCCCCAATCCGGTGTAGCAATGTAGTAACAGTCAGGTGTTCCCCCCATAGCCTATGTAGACATGTAGTAACAGTCAGGTGTGCTCCCCAACCCTGTGTAGCAATGTAGAAACAGTCAGGTGTACCCCCATATCCTATTTAGACATGTAGTAACAGTCAGGTGTGCTCCCCAATCCTATGTGGAAATGTAGAAACAGTCAGGTGTGCCCCCAATCCTATGTAGATATGTAATTACAGTCAGGTGTTCCCCCCAATCCTGTGTAGCAATGTAGAAACAATCAGGTGTTCCCCCCAATCATGTGTAGACATGTAGTAATAGTCAGGTGTGCCCCCCAATCCTGTGTAGCAATGTAGAAACAGTCAGGTGTGCCCCCCATAGCCTATGTAGACATGTAGTAACAGTCAGGTGTGCCCCCCAATCCTATGTGGAAATGTAGTAGCAGTCAGGTGTGCCCCCCCATCCTATGTAGGCATGCAGTAACAGTCAGGTGTGTCCCCCAAACCTATGTAGAAATGTAGTAACAGTCAGGTGTTCCCCCACAATCCTATGTAGACATGTAGTAACAGTCAGGTGTGCTCCCCATTCCTGTGTAGCAATGTAGAAACAGTCAGATGTGCCCCCATAGCCTATTAAGACATGTAGTAACAGTCAGGTGTGCCCCCCAATCCTATGTAGAAATGTAGTAACAGTCAGTTGTGCCCCCAATCCTATGTGGACATGTAGTTACAGTCAGGCGTTCTCCCCAATCCTGTGTAGCAATGTAGAAACAGTCAGGTGTGCCTCCAAATCCTATGTAGAAATGTAGTAACAGTCAGGTGTGCCCCCCCCAATCCTATGTAGACATGTAGTAACAGTCAGTTGTGCCCCCCACTCCTATGTAGAAATGTAGTAACATGTATGTGTAGGTATAATACCAGTGAAGCACAGATGCCCAGAGGTGGCCAAGGTAGCAGTATAGATTGAAGCATTTGTAGAATATGCAGTTATGTGTGTGTTAGGTTGGTGTGTGTTTCATATTGTGTCAGAATGGTCAGTATGTATTCTTGTTGAGGTATGACCTGGTGGCCGTTGCCCACTACTGCTGATGACAGGGCCAATTCCTCACAACTGCAGTGCCAAAGACAATTCCCACCAGTATAACACATGCTAGCAGTAAGCCATTGTAAATGTATGGTATTAATATGTGTCACCATCTGAAAGATTGACACGGCATGGCTGTTGGGCTAGCTATACAAGCACTACACAGGGGAAAGTACCCCATACATACAGTATATAATGTGTAACTGTGAAATGGACACACCCTTGGAATTGTACATGTAGGTATGCATCACATTATCTGGGCCTGTAGTAGGGAATACAGGTGTCGTCTGCCCAAACACTTGCAGATCACAAAGGTGATAGGACTGATGTATTGGGAAACAGCTGATGTACCTGCACATGCCAGCATAACTGGAATGCCCCATGAATATCTGTGCATCAGATGTGAGTAGTGTCCATAGCACACATGTACCCAACTCACCCAAACACCACCCACAGGTACCACTCTGGTCGTATCCCTGCTGCTGGGAATTGGTACAATATGACCCCCACCTGTATATGGCAATAGCAAAAGAATGCAGCATGCAGTGCAGGTGTCCCATGCAGGTGTGTCCTTAGCTGTAGGCAGCACCCTACCAGCATCCACAAAACCTGATCAATACTGATAGAAAGTGTTGCATGAACACCTAGCACACCAACCCTGTCACCCCAGGGGAATATACTGTATGGTGGTCTGGGAATGTAGGACTGACAGAAGGAAATGGCCTACCACAGCTGGTCCGCATCACCACCAAATGGCCTACAGGCCTCTGCTAAAAGCCTGTGTCTCACACGTACTGCCAATGCATGTTATGTCATGTACACCCAAATAACAACATACACTCCACATAAGCTATATGCAAAGCCATGTGGACAAACCACAGTAACATGTCCACCATATCCCCCTGCGTGAACTGTGGACCAACACTAAAACGCAGCTGTGATGAGGTGGTAACCTTAGGGAAAGTATCAGAGAATGTATGCATAATGTATGGAAGAGGATAGAATACTAGAGGGGGGTGAGAGCATGGGCAGCATGGAATGTGCAAGGTCCAACACACAGCCATGTGCACACACTATCCCTGGCTGTAAACACATAAATGGGTGGCTACATACCGGCCCATACACAACAATAGGGGTAATGTCCTGACTTATGACCCCTGCCTCTGCATAACCTGTGTGAATCTGTACAGCTGTGAGGTATTGCCACAGCAAGATAAGGCCATACTGTCATGTTGATGGATGTTCAAGTATAGGATCCTCTGCCAGCACTGTACCAAGGTGCTGAATCAGACACACAGACACAGCAGCAAGTGTCTGCAACTCCCCCTCCAGAATGGCATGACTTTCCATGAATATGGAGGCATTTGCCCTCAATACCGGGCACAGCTGCATTCACCCTTGTTCCCCAAGACATCACTGTGAGCAAGAATGTCCACCTCACAGTACTTGAGGACATAAACCATCACAGTGTATAACAGTACACGTCTGAATATCTCTGCTAACACCAGTACCATGTAGCCAAAGCAGCACAGACACAATCACCTGCAGTACACACTATCCCTTGTACAATTTGACCCCATATTGCCAAATGATATACGGATACCCTGCAGAAACAGTTTGCTACTTGTATGTGTACAACACAAAGGACTGCACTGGAGTATGAACTACCTGGAATGGATCGACACATTCAATACAGAAGGGCATACTGGGCATGCTCACACACTTAGAGAAATGAAAGCAATGTCAGACAACAACATACTGAAAGGTCATACTGGGCATACTCACACTTAAACAAATGAAGCCCATGTCTGCAAACAGTGGACCATACATATCTGATAGTTGCAGATGTTAGTGCATGCACTCCTCTGTATGCACCAGTCATGCTTTGCACACACACACTGGATAGGAATACAGACATATATCCAAGGACAACACACTATAGTACGCCAAAAGTAGACATACAGAGATGTGTAGAAGAGAGTGAATGTGACAAAGAGCCATCCACCATGAGGCCTGTTCCACCCAGCACACAGCCAAATGGCTACAACCACATGATGTGTAAATGTCACTCACTGTAGAAATTAGCCACTGGTATCTATCAGCATTACAGACTATGTAGTGCAAGTGCTAGCTGTGCAACATGACTGTACAGGGCAGTAGTCATCTTGCAGCTGTATACACGTACCTGTGGAATATACCCCTGCATGTGCATGCATGTAGTGTGTCAATCTCTAGATGAATGGGTTATGGCCCATGCACACACACTGCCTTCTTCATAGCCCCACTAAGACAAGCCTGCTGATGTCATCCACCTTGAAATACACCTTTGGGAATGGAGTAACCCAGTAATCTCTGTGGTGCATCCTAAAACTGCATAATGCTGTAGTGTGATAAACTATTTAGGTAGGAGTTCTAATCCCAGACATGGCAATTGTATATGTGTGTCTGTGTAGGGAGCAATGCTTTTTAGGCTAGTCACACTCACTGCAATTAAAATGCCCTACTTAGGCAAGCCTGCTGATGTAATTCACTGTGAAATACACCTTTGGAAAAGGGGCAGTCAAGTAATCTCCATATAACTGCATAATGCTATAGAGTGATAAACTAATTAGGTAGGAATTCTAATCTCAAACATGGCGAGTGTGTGTGTCTGTCTGTGTAAGATGCAATGCTTTTTAGGCTAGTCACACTCACTACAATTCAAATGCCTTACTTTGGCAAGCCTGCTGATGTCATTCACTGTGAAATACATCTTGGGGAAAGGTTTAACCCAGTAATGTCCATGGCATGTCCTATAACTGCGAAATGCTGTAGTGTGATAACCTAGTTAGGTAGGCATTCTAATCCCAGGCAAGATAACTGTGTGTGACTCTGTCTATGTAGGGAACAATGGTTTTAGGCTAATCACACTCACTACAATTCAAATGCCATACTGTGGCAAGGCTGCTGATGTCATTCACTGTGAAATACACCTTTAGGAAAGGTGTGTCCCAGTAATCAATGTGGTGTGTCCTATCACTGCATAATGCTGTATTGTGACAAACTAGTTAGGTAGGAGTTTTAATTCCAGACATGACAACTTTGTGTGTGTGTGTCTCTGTCTGTGTAGGGAGCAATATTTTTTAGGCTAGTCACACTCACTACAATTCAAATGCCCTTCTTTGGCAAGGTCGCTGATGTCATTCACTGTCAAATACACATTTGGGAAAAATGTAGCCCACTAATCTCAGTGGTATGTCCTATAACTGTGCAATGCTGTAGTGTGATAAACTAGTTAGGTAGGAGTTCTAATCCCAGACATGCCATCTGTGTGTGTCTCTGTTTGTGTAGGGAGCAATACTTTTTATGCTAGTCACACTCATTATAATTCAAATGCCCTACTTTGGCAATGCTGATAATATAATTCATAGTGAAATACACGTTTGGGAAAAATGTAGCCCAGTAATTTCAGTGGCACGTCCTATAAATGTGTAATGCTGTAGTGTGATAAACTAGTTAGGTAGGAGTTCTAATTCCAGACATACCAACTGTGTGTGTCTCTCTGTCTGTGTAGGGAGCAATGCTTTTTAGGCTAGTCACAATCACTACAATTGAAATTTAGTACTTTGGCAAGGCTGCTGAAGTAATTCACTGTGAAATACACCTTTGGGAAAAGTATAGCCCAGTAATCTCTGTGGCACGTCCTATAACTGCGTAATGCTGTAGCGTGATAAACAAGTTTGGTAGGAGTTCTAACCCCAGAAATGACAACTGGGTGTGTCTCTGTCTGTGTAGGAAGCAATTCTTTTTAGGCTAGTCACACACATTACAATTCAGATGCCCACTTTGGCAAAGCTGCTGATGTCATTCACTGCAAAATACACCTTTGAGAAAAGAGTAGCCCGGTAATCTCTGTGGTGCTTCCTATAACAGCTTAATGCCGTAGTGTGATGCAGTGCTTTGATAGGGGTTCTAGCCCTATACATGGCAAGTATGGATGTTTGTGTGTGTGTTTCTTTGTGTAGGGAGCAATGCTTTTAGCCCAGTCACAATCGCTACAGATCAAATGCCTTACTTTGGCAAGGCTGCTGATGTCATTCACTGTGAAATACACTTTTGGGAAAGGTACAGCCCAGTAATTGCTGTAGTACGTCCTGTAACAGCATAATACTTTAGTGTGCTATATCACTTCGGTATGGGTTGTGTTCCCACACATGGCAAGTGTGGATGTTTGTGTGTGTGTTTCTATGTGTAGAGAGCAATGCTTTTTAGGCTAGTCTCACTCATTACATTTCAAATGCCCTACTTTGGCAAGCCTGCTGATGTCATTCAATCTGAAATACACCTTTGAGGAAAAAGTCCTCCTGTAATCTCTGTGGTGCATCCTATAACACCATAATGCCATACTGTAATATAATACATTGGTAGGGATTCTATTCCCACATATGGCAAGTGTGGATGTTTGTGCGTGTTTCTATCTCTGTGTAGGGAGCAATGCTTTTTAGGCTAGTCACACTCACTACAATTCAAATGCCCTACTTTGGCAATCCTGCTGATGTCATTCACTCTGAAATACGCCTTTGGGGAAGGAGTACTCCAGTAATCTGCATGACCCATCTTAAAACTGAGTAATGCTGTAGTGTAATAAAGTAGTTAGGTAGGAGCTCTAATCCCTGACATGGCAGGTGTGTGTGTGGCTGTGTTTGTTATTTGCATCCTGTGTGGAGGTGGCTACGGGTGTGTAAAAACTGGACTCAATGTGGAGCGGGTTTTGCAAATTACTTATATGGTGGCTCTATTATATTTCACAATGTCCACCTTACAAGGATAACAGATGTGAAATAGTTGAGAAGCTGGGGTGGCAATCCATACCCCTACATGTGACATCAAGTCCTGGCGAACAATGTTAGCAACCCTTGTATTACACAGGGAACACTCTCAGTGCATGTCTCATACACAAACACACTTGCCTAGGCAACAACTGCTATGTTGGTAGTACCCTGCATATTGCCCACAGATAGTAACTATGGTGTGATTGCAGTGGATGACAGAGGGCATGGCACCCATCAGTAAAATACTCATGCACATGCAGACAATGTGCCTTCACTATGCTCCCCACTGGATGCATGCAACACCTGTGGTGCCATTAAATGTGACCCACAAAGGACATACCATGCCTTATACACATGCCCTGTATGGACAGATGCCACTAACACCAGGGAATACCTGTATCATGCTATCAATATAGGTGAAGGTCAACCTGCTGTCCATTACCTATTCCAAGCACATGAGGCCAGGATAGGCACATCTGATTATAACAACCTGTGTACACAACATGGGCCAGACACCCCAGGTGCAGTTCCACATGTCACTGTACATGCATGTGAGATGTGTGCACATCCCAGACAACATCCATGTCATGGACTAAAGAACACATACATGGCAAGCATCGAACAACAATGGCCACACACAATTGTTACCCAGATGACTAGATGGTGAATATAATACCCATCTGTGTGGGCCAATCCAGACACTACACTCCTGAGCCATGCTGCAGACCATTGTCATGTGGCCTGATGCCAAGGTATACCCTTAACTTAGCCTTGTATAACCTTCTGGTACAGTCAACCACTACATACACGTGAAGCAATGCACGCATGCATGTCAGTACTGGCACTCTGTGTCTGTGTGTATGGTGTATGATGCTTTTGACCACATTCACACTCCCTACAACCCCCATTGACATACTGAAGCATGCTGTCTGATGTCAGACACCTCCACATACCCTTTGCCCATATAACCTCCAGATAACCCCTGTGGTGCATGTGATACCTGCACAGTACGGTATTGTGGCAAACTAACTAGTGAGGAGGTGTATTCCTGTGCCTGTCAAGTGTGTCAATGTGCATGAGTCCCGGAGAGAGTGTGGCTGTGATGACACTGACACCTGTCCATGTGGACAGGCACATGTACTACACCTACTGTATCACTACCATATCACTGTTGAAGATGTCTCTCACCATCGTCTATACGTTTGGACAGCTCTTCAACATGTAAGCTATGTGGCACATCCAGTAACTGCATAGATATGTGGTAGCAATACATAGTCAGTCAGGGGTTTAATACCCTGCACTGGTAGGTGTGTGACACAAACATGCTTAGGTTTTATCTCCCACCCCCTCCCTGACTTATCTTTGCCTCTGTATGCCTCTCTCACTCTCTCTCTTGTGGATGTGGGGAACTACACCTGCTTTGCTTATGTAGCAGCATGTGTTTTGTAAGTGATGCTCATGATCAGCTGAAGGCCACTGCATGAGTTGCAGCCCTCCTCTAGCTAATTGCATGGAAACACACTCCAATATCTAGGAAAATCATGTTGGTGTTGTTTATTTTCATTCACTCAGAGCAGGACCTAGATCTGGTGTTTGGCAAACAGCAACACAGATGGACTGGGGATTCACCTCTAACAACATACACTGTGAAAACAGGCCAACAACCAGGAGGGGGATGTGCTTAACATGACTACAGACTGTAAGTGTTGCGATTCTGCATTTGGAGTAATGTTGGTTTAATAGGGTGTGTATGGATATGACTGGTCTACATGTTTTAATACCTGTCATGACAGTGCTATGTTTCTGAGGAAACCCCCATCTGTAGGGTCATCTGCAGAATGGGCCATGCGTGGTGCCTTTTGTTTCTTGTGTTACTCAGTGCACCTATCTGTGAACTGCAGAAGCATAGTGTGAGGATTACAGTACTTTGGCAAGGCTGTACATGGTGACAGCCCTGAGAGTTGCTGACTTCATATCCCTTATAGGACATACGTCACAGCAAACCCTGTTGCAATAGTAAATGTATAAGATTATCACGGCAACATGTCAATATTGGCCCTGTGTTTGTGCCTCCCGTCACAATTCTGTCAACTGTTGTACATATGTCATGCAGTAAGAGGTGCATATGTTCTGTACACCATAATTTCTTGACATCATATCTCATAACAAGCTAGTGAGATATCAGACTGTTACACATGTTATGTATAGTAGGGGTTATATTTGAGGACATAA